>NC_142598.1:7074997-7225462 GCF_965207765.1 Zootoca vivipara
AGTAAATAAATAGATGCAATACCCATTACAGTAGGTGTCTTAAAGAGCCTTTAGGGCAGGAGGAAGGAAATACTTGTGCTATTACAAGCATACAGGAGTGTCTTTATTTTCAGCTGTGAAAAGTTTTCTAGAACACAACAGAATTGTTTATGTGTGTGCAGGCAGAATATGAATAGCACTCAGATCAACTGCTCCTCTCCAGAACTACCCCCTAATTTGTGTATATTTCTAACCCTGAAGATAATCCAACATTACTTGAAATCCATTGAAATCTGCATGATTTTCTGTGTAAAATCTTTCTGAAGCACCCTTGGGACTTTTGTTTCTTTTTTCAGTAATTTATTTTTAAGAAACGTGATGGTACATCCCCCTTTGACCTTGTTGCTGGATTTCTTTCCTGCCATATCCCCAGGGGCTCAGCATGGATTGCTAAAGTGCTTTCTCACAATTTATCCTTATACCAGACCATATGAGGCCCAGAGACGGAAACTTTCCCAGTAATCTGGATATCGGAGGGTGGATTCACATATTACCTTTTTAAAAAGTTTTGTCCTAATCCCGCCCCCCCGGTGTACCTCTGAAAACACAGGGTAGAATTAAAGGGACCACTAGGTGGGACAATGGGACTTTCCGCCTTCCCGCCCCCCTCTCCCATGCCCCTCAAACCTGTTGTGGGGTTTCCTAAACCCTCTAGAGTAGATTTCCACACCCTTCTATATTTCTGCCATAATCTTGCAGACTGTACACAATATTATACTGTCCCTGAGATGAAAGAACTTCTTTTTAGAAGCCTGCTGAGAGACACTCTGGAAATGGGGAAGCGTATAAGTGGTACCTCGGTTTATGAACACAATTGGTTCCGGAAGTCTGTTCATAAACTGAAGCGAACTTTCCCATTGAAAGTAATGGAAAGTGGATTAATCTGCTCCAGACGGTCCGCAGAGTACTTAAACTGAAGCGTTCATGAACTGAAGCGAACTTTCCCATTGAAAGTAATGGAAAGTGGATTAATCCGTTCCAGATGGGTCTGCGGAGTACTCAGCCTGAAGCGTACTTAACCCGAAGCATGGGTGTAATTGGTTCCGGAAATCTGTTCATAAACTGAAGCGTTCATAAACTGAAGCGAACTTTCCCATTGAAAGTAATGGAAAGTTAATTAATCCGTTCCAGATGGGTCTGCGGTGTTCGTAAACCGAAAATTCGTAAACCGAGGTGTTCGTAAACCGAGGTTCCACTGTACACTGCTTTTACAGCACAGTATATTATACGCTGTGACTTAGCCCCATTTTGCCCTGGGTGTTGTTGTTGTTGTTGTTGTTAAAACTTTTATACCGCCCTTCATCTGAAGATCCCAGTTGTTCACAACAGAAAGATACAAAATGAGAACACAAAATACATGATAAAACAGAAACAAACCAATAACCCTCCTCCCACAAGCACATTTAAAAAGCCATAGACAGTGATGAAAATGTCAAAACCTGAAGCGAGTCCTTTGTACTATCCTCCTGTTGTGGAGCTCTGATATAGCTTATCTCTTATATAGCTTATCTATGATGCCAGCATTTCCCACCAATACTTGTAGTGTGTCTTTAAACCTAGTTCATCCAAGGCCAAACAGCACATCAACAGCACATCACTCTAATGCTGATCCATGAAAAGGATTCCTTCTCCTTCTGAGCAGTGAGTTGGTTGAGCAATTCTAGGGAAATTACAGTCCTCACTTATTTGCCTTGTTAAAGACCCTGGTAAACAGAGGTATTGAAGTGTTTTGGGAAAGGAACTTGGTGTTTTCCCTCTACGCCTCTCCCTTTTCTCTGTCTCCGGGGCTATGAGCTGTGGGATGTGGAGAATAACGTATAACAGCACAGGAAGAAGACTGACTGGGTGGGGGCGGGATAAGGAGGCAGGGGGGTGGGTTTTGTTTGCTTTTAAAGCAAAAACTATGATGCACAATGAAAGGAAGTGACTCGCTAAGGCTCACAGAGTGACTCAGTGGCAAAGCCAGGAAATTGGCACAGGAGGTAGGCTCCAAGCTCCCTCGTTTTTCACTTTTGTTCTCAGAACCAGAAAATAACCCAACCACCCTTATTACCTGATTTTGAGATCCAATCACTAAACTTTGAAACCCACAGGTGCTCATTATTTGTCCACCGTGAACACATTCTGGCATGGTTTTTCCCCCTGCCCCCACCCTCAAATCTCCTGCTCCTCAAGATAAGTTGGACAAACTACCTTAGACCTCAAATTTTTATTTCCTTTTATGCCAAGTTTCAGTGATGGGGCCATGAAAAACCTAGGGTTGCCGTATTTCAAAAAGTAAAAACCAGGACACCCCAAAAGTTGTTAAGATATTTTTTTAGACAAACTTCAAAACACCCCCCAAAAAACCCACATCAATTCCACCTTTGAAATCCCAGGAAAATCCAGGCGTATAGCAGCTCTAGAAAAACCAGGAGTGCCTTTCAGCATATGCAGAGTGCCGCCTTCTCTGTTACTGCAGCCCAAAAGTGCAGAGCAGGACTGGGTTGGAAGACATGGCTTCAAGACTCCTTGTGCATAACGTACAAACTTAAGCCACAGGAGGCTAATCAATCGCACACCCTTGTCAGCGACTTCCGAGAACTGCCAAGCCAAGCCTAAGGCACTTCCTGCTGGTGGAGAAGCATAACTCGCAGGTGCCAATTCAGCCCAGGAAAGCTAGGGAGTGAACACAAACCACAACGAGATAGCCAGCCAGCCTGCCGGCCGGCCTGCTTACCTCCCTCTAACAGGGGCCGTCTTGTGTGGCTCCTGGGCTACGGCACCACCACCAGAAGCCACACAGCGGAGTGGGAAGGCCAGGCTCTCAGGCTGCCTGCTCTCTAGGAGAGACACTCTCCCAGAAACAAAGCAGAGCCATGGCGTGAGATTGGCTTTCCACGTGGATTAGACAGGTTGCTTGGCAAGCTCTGCATCCCACAGGGGGTCAGTCCCCCTGATGCCTCTGGGAAGCAGGGAAGCAGGATATAAAGGCTGTCAGCCACTATTGCTTGCTTCTAGTGTCTGGTATTCAGAGATGCTCCTCCTGCCCAAGGCTAACAGCTGTTTTTTGCTTTTTCTCTTCGGTTTCCCCTGCAGCTGGTTTCCCCCCAAAAATCAAGAGCTATCCTTAGTGGGCTCTCTTGGGGTCGTAACGTCTATGTTCCAGCAATATATGAAGAAGCCTTTTGCCTTTATACTCAGATTTAGGGTGTGTGTGCTAAGAGTCTGGTGTATGTTTCCTAATGAAGTTCTATGTTCAGAAGCCATGCAAGGGACATTCCTATTTTTCCGCCTCACACGGGGAAGCCCTTAGCCTTCTCTACCTCTAGTAAATAAATGGGTGGAACATCCACCCAAACCCCAAACTGGAGAATCTGGATTTGGGCACTAGGAGAACATAAGTTAATTCTTTCCTTTTCTCTTTTTTTTCCCTTCCCAAAACCACTTTCTTCATACTCTCTCCTTATTTGCTTCTTTATCTTTCGTGACTTTCTGAAGTGGTAGAAAGAATTAAGCGTAGAAATCAGAGGGAATAGTTACAGATATGCCATGGCCCCTGGGTTTTTTAATTTGTCGGTTTTTCTATGTATGGGTAATGACCCTGTGCTTATTGGAAAGGCCATTTTAGCTTGCTGGCTAAGAAGCAACATGACAACATTGTTCCGAACATAGAAAATGGAACATAAGCAACTCACATTTTAATAGTCAGAGCAACTCAATCTATTATTTTTGTTTTATTGTATACCCATTTTGACCAACTGGTTTATTTCTTCCATTGCAAGGTGGTGGTGGAACATTTTATGATGTTTTCTACTGTTCTGATAACTGTATTTTAATAAATATATATTTTAAAATTGTTAATTTTCTGTGAGCTGCCCATAGAACATAGGTTATTTGAATGCCAGGTGCTGGGGATGAACAAGAGGGGTTGGCCAGTGCCTTCAAACACTCACTCCTTAGCAGAGACCAGGGGGCTGGCTACTGCTGCAAACAGATTTCGGGACTAGATACACCTTGATCTCAGTGAGACAAGAACATTTATTACATGCTTAATCCTCACTGTGCCCACAGACATTGTAGGATAAAATCCAAGGTAAAATCCAAATCTTTGCCATTCTTTGAAATACTCCCTTAGGGTGTCTTCTTCTTCTTCTTCTTCTTCTTCTTCTTCTTCTTCTTCTTCTTCTTCTTCTTCTTCTTCTTCTTCTTCTTCTTCTTCTTCTTCTTCTTCTTCTATCACTTGTAGCCGAGTAAGAGTGTCTTCCATGAACACAGTTTTAACAGTGTGTCTGTAAGTGACTGTGGAGGCCAATTCTAGATCCACATGTCCTTCCACAGTGGGGACATAGGCTTCCGGGCAGGAGTTGGTCACTCTGAGGGTTTGCCAAGCGTGCCTTCCTCCCTTTGCCAAGTGCGTTTCTCCCTTTTGTCCTGAGTTCGAGCGTCTTCAAAGCCCATGACACCTTTGGTAAAGGCTGTTCTCCAATTGGAGCGCTCGCAGGCCAGTGTTTCCCAGTTGTCGGTGTTTATACTATGATAATCAGGCATTCGAACAACATGACCAGTCTAACAAAGTTGATGTTAAAGAATCATTGCTTCCACACTGGTGATCTTTGCTTCTTCCAGTACACTGGCATTAGTTCGCCTGTCCTCCCAAGTGATGTGTAAAAATTTTCGGAGACACCATTGATAGAATCTTTTGAGGAGTTGAAGATGGCGTTTATAAGTGGTCCATGTTTCACAAGCATACAGCGGTGTATTGCAGCTGATTTCAGATAATGGGGAACAATGGTATGAATGCTCACCATCAGTAAAATGTTCGGGTGTTTGAACTGTGGGCTCATCCAGACTCCCTTTCGCACCATGCTTTTCAGGCACAAGCCTGCACTTTAAAGCTCCCTGCCCAAGTTTCTTTTTTATTTGACCTGGTGCTTTTTCCCTGGGAAAACCCACATTTTACCATTGAATTGGAGCAA
Organism: Zootoca vivipara; assembly: GCF_965207765.1. Taxonomy (NCBI): domain Eukaryota; kingdom Metazoa; phylum Chordata; class Lepidosauria; order Squamata; family Lacertidae; genus Zootoca; species Zootoca vivipara. Next base: position 7,079,995 of record NC_142598.1, read on the forward strand.
ATGGCAATGCATGGAAAACCCAACTGCTGTTTGCACAAATTCACCAGTAAAATGCGGGCTTTCCCGGGGGGAAACGCCAGGGACCAAAATAAATAACAAAACTGCTCGCAGGTAGAGCTTTGAAGCCTGGACCCCGTGCCTAGAAACATGGCACAAAAGGAAAACTGGATGAGCCTTGTATGAATGCCCAGGTAGAGTAGTTGGTTGAGAGTAGGTATTCCGGTGGACCAATCCAGTGTGCTCTGGGATTTTTATTGGATTGGCTACATTTGCTGCAGTTAAGAATAAAAATAAAAATCCCAGAAGGATGGAATGCAGGAGGAGGGAGGCTGCTTGCAACCCTGGCTTGTAGAAGACCTGGAAGGGGAGGTCCTTGGGTTGGGTGCAACATGCCTGGATAGCTCAGTTGGCTAGAGAGTGGTACTGATAATGCCAAGGTTGCAGGTTTGATCCCTGCATGGGACAGCCGCATATTCCTGCATTGCAGGGGGTTGCACTAGATGATCCCTGATCTAGTAGGTTGTAGGGGTACCGAAGGTGATTTGTGTCTTGCAGCAAGTGGGTGTTAAGAGACAACGCTGTGCAAAAGCATTCAGAAAACCTTTTGATTCCAGCTAAGGGGTTAGGATTTGGGAAGCTGTTTGTGACTGCTCAGAGGAAGGAGCACTCTGGACATGCTCAGTAACACTTACTTTCCTTCACATGCCCCAGAGCTCAGCTCAGTACTGAGAAGGAAATTCTGGGGGAGTCCTGACCTTAGCAGCTGGATCTGCTTGGCCAGGTGACCACCTAGGAGCGCAAGGCGAGGAGGGCTACAATCCCTGGGGGGAACTCATAGGGAAATAAGCACCAATGGACAACTTTCCAAGAAGGAAGGAACGCAGGAGGGAGGCTGCCTTGCAACAGGTTAGCCAGAGGTTCCCTCCAGCTGACCATTGTCATGCGTAACTCGTGCGTCCTGTCCGGCCGTGGCTCCCCCGGGGTTCAGCCCGGAGCCGGGCGGATTCTACTTAGATGCCGGAGACTGAATCCGGGGGCTTTTGCGCGCGAAGCCCCGGGGCGAGGGCCCTTCCCTTCCAAGGATCCGCGCAGAGCCTGGCGACGGAGAGGAGAGTGGCATCCGCGGGACTGCCCTGGTTGCGCGTGGCGCGGGCGCCGGCTCGCTCTCCGCCCCGCGCCGCCCTTGGAGAATCCGGCGCCGGGGTTTGCAGTCGCCAGCCCCGCCCCGCCCCGCCCCGCCCCGCGGGAGCCGCTCCGCTTTGTGCGGATTCGCGGGAAGATCCGGAGCCCCGCGGGCCGCCCCGGCACACTCCGGGCTACTCGGGAGCGACTTCGAGGGCGCTTTTCCACCTCGGTGCGCGCTTTTCCCCCACCCCGGATCTTTCATGCCGGCCCCGGCCTTCGCGGCGCCTCGCTTCCTCGCGCTGCCGCCGGGTCGCCTGCGCGCCGCCGAGGCGGACATGCATTTCTCCTTCAGCGAAGAGGACATAAAGCGGCACCGGCTGCTGCCCAAGTCGGTGAGGTGGGTGCCTTGCTCGGGGGTCGGCTCGGCGGGGGCTTGGAGTAAAGTTCTCGCACTCCAGAGACTTTCTCCAGCTCCCGAGCGATGGCAAGCCCGGGAACCTCTAGTCGGGGACAAGGGACATTTCCTGGCCCTGCCTCGGGGTGCGGTGGGGATCCTAGAAGTGTCCAAGAGTTGGGACCGCTTAGCGTGGAGTGGCAACCTCCCCTGAGCACACCCGCGGGATCGCGTGCTGTTTCCTGGCACCTTTGTAGGAAAGGAAAAGTTTCCTGGAGGGGTGTGACTCGGGCTCCTCTGTGGCGTTGCTGTGGACGGTGGAGGCGCATCTTTGGGGTTGGCACCCATAAACATTCCCAAGGGCAGTTGCAACCCCGCAGGCTCTGCAGCTTTGGCCCGAGGGTACCTGTCAGATTCTCTGACGCTCTGGACAATATCGCCTCTCCGGATGACGCTCTTGCATTGTTTGTGTGATTCAGGAGTTGCACTCCTTGCCCTGGGTGCCTTATCTGTCGGTTGACTGTATTGTTTGCGGCACATTATTTCCAGTGGTGTGGATAGCCTTGCGGGAAACGCAGTGTGATGAAGTGTGGAGCAAAGTGCATGAAATAAAATGAGTATCTTTTTTGGCCAGGTCAGAGGCATTGGCATTGGGGGGGGGGAAGCTGCCCCCACACCAAGTAAAACAATAGAAATGCTTAACTAACTGACCAATCACATCGGTTCTGCCCCCCCCATGAAAGTCCTGGGGTTGCATGCATTGTAGTGCCCTCCGTTTTGGAGCTGCCAACCCATGCAGATCTTGCTGCTACCTATGAAGCCCTTTTGGGATCCTTACCAAGTGTCTCCCTGCAAGAGCCTCGATCAGTTTCCATGTGCCCATTAGAAGGAAGGTATTTAGGGACGGACACATCTGTCTGCGCTTGTGTCTGCTTCTGGTTTTGATCTTTCTCTGAGAGGTTCCACCCTTTTCCTGCACACATGCTAGGCAGGAAATCTCCCGGCCAAGTGCAAAGGCGAAGGTCTGTCTGGCAGTGGCTGACATAAGGCAGATTCAAGTCACATCTGCCACAGGCCAGTGGGCAGCACAGCTTGCATCCTCCCCTCTCCAGCCACCCAGACGCTGCATGACCCCTCCCTGTCTCTCTTTGAGGCTTTTGGGAATGTGTACAAAGAGCCTTGTTTTTTCCTTCGGGTCTCCTTTTCAGACAGCGCTGCTGCCTTGCGTAAAAGTTAGTTTGGGACTCCAGATAGTGCGTCACCGTTGGCATTAAGTGTCTGGTGCAACTTTTGCATCGGGTGGCTGCATGATACAGAACATCATGATAAAACAGCCCTTGTTTCAGGGGTCATGTGAGGGCAAAGGAAGGGATCGGAATTATTGTAGCTGCGCCGGCAGCTCTACGGTCCGGAACAAGCTGAAAGTTACACGACCAGGAAGGCAGTGGCAGCAGCAGGTTCCAATTGTGGTCCAGCGGATGAAAGAGCAGGATTCAAACCCCACCACAACCTTGGGCACCCTGGGTGGCCTTAGTAAAGTCGTCATCTCCTAGCCTCAATTCCCCATCTGCAAAAGGGAAATTCCAGGGGCTTGCCTCATAGGGCTCACTAGGATACAAATTTCTTATCTTTATGCTTAACTGAGGCTCACTTCTTTTATTCTTCCTCTTTGCAACTGTCTTCATGGGCCAATAGGTATCCAAAGATTCTCAGGGGTGCCCCTGGAATGCAGGGAGAGTCGCCCTGCAGGAGTAGCTGCTAGCTTCTTCTGCCTTGTTTCTTTCAGAAGTGCGGTTAGTGGTGCTTTCAGCAAGATAATCATATCCTGGGAGGGGGACACCTTTGACATTTTGATACCTGAAGTGGATGCCTAGTTTGCCTCCTGGATTGGCTGTCCTGGCTTTCTGACACTCCTATTGGACTGCTTTGGGCTCTTCTCAGTGCCTGCCTAGCATGGTATCTGATGATGGGGTCTCTGTAGGCTTCATTATTGCTGCTGCTGCTGCCGCCACCACTGCCACAACAACAACACAGACTGCTATTAGAGTCATGGGAGAAGCTTGGGGAATCAAACCCCCCACCCCACCAAGTCCCAGTAATCTTCTTCTTCTTCTTCTTCTTCATCATCATCATCATCTTATTATTATTTGGTGCACTTTCAATTTGTATGGTAGAAATATGTTCCAATGAAAGTGTTCTGTGGCATCTGACAAGCTAATCAATATATTGCGGGTATGTTAAAGAACTCGCTTTGTTTGATGCAGCAGTAAAACAATGAGATTTTCAGCAAGCGGGTGTACCTTCCAAGTATTGGGTGGTGGTCAGTTTCTATTTTTCAGGTAGAGATAGGGAGTGCAGGCCTTGATGATGGCTTGAACTTTTCAAGGCAGCAAGAGAAAAGTAATACCATAGATCAGGGGTGTCCAAACTTTTTTCAAAGAGCGCCAGGTTTGATGAAGTGAACATGTGTGAGGGCCGACCAAAGCTGTTACAGTGGTACCTCTACTTACGAATTTAATGCATTCCAAACGCACATTTGTAAGTCGAAAAAAATTGTAAGTCGAATCCCATAGGAATGCATTGGGAGAAAAAATCTGTAAGTCGAAGCAACCCTATCTAAAAATTCTTAAGTAGAAAAAATCCTATCTAAACAGCATCCAAGATGGTGGATGGAGCTCCATTCGTAAGTAGAAACATTCGTAAGTCGAGTCATCCGTAAGTAGAGGTACCACTGTATTAGGATTTTAGTTGTTGGCCTTCTTTTGGAGTTTTACCCCAGGAAATAAACTGCCACAGGGGCCGGATTAAACCGACCGGTGGGCCGAATTATACCCCCGGGCCGGACTTTGCACATGCCTGCCATAGATTCTTTAAAAGGAGCTGAAATAGGTGTGCATCACGTGAGAGTCTGAGGAATATGAAATCTTGCTCTTGAGCACAATCTGCTGGCAAGTTTGCATGTACAAGGCCCATTGAAGTGAATGTGAGCTGAGCCAGAGCACATAGGATGCACCAATAAGCCCATTGGTGCATCTTACGCACAATGACTTCCAGGGAGACCATGCCCCTTGTCTTTTGGAAAGAACAGTATTGTGTTGGTCACTGACGCAATTTGTGTAGAGGCTGACTAATTGCTAGAACTTCGCCTCGAGAGATATTCTGGATGCTCCCATTGTAACCAAGACTGTCTTTCTTTCCAGCAAAGGATTGCCTGTAACCTCCATGCTGTTAAAGCCCACCCCACCCCACCCCCGAAAAAAGGGCTTGGGTTTCTTTTTGCATTGCAAAGCATATTATTGCCCCCCATGCGATGGTAAAATAAATTCTATAAAGCCACACTGTAGGGAACAAGTCCCATTGAACTCTTGCGTGGGACTAGATTCTCCCCAAGGCCGCTGTGTGTAGGGAGCTCTAATGGAATTGGGTCTCCTCTCAAGAAACTTTCTGAATGGTGCCCCTGAATCTGGATCAAGTTACTGTAGTCTTTTGTCTCTTTCCCTCACTGGCAGCATTTCTTGGCAGCCACATAACCAGTGTGGAGGGGAGTTGTCATTGCTACATTGCATGCTCACTTTTGCCAGGACAGAAATGTCAAATGGGAAACCGGAGAAGAGTGGCTATATTTAAGCTCAGGGGAAGCGACCTGGTTTGGTCCTGCTGCATCCCAGTCCTCAGGGCTTCTCGGTTTCTCCAGCAGCTGGGTCAGGATCAATCTCTTGAGAGCCAACTATCCTCTGCTGGCATTTGTTCCTCCGTGTTCTGCTCCGAGCAGTTTGAGAGAGACCTTGCCTTGGATTCCTGTTAGGTTAGAGCGTGTGTGAAAGGCTTGTTTGATGCCTTGCTGCAATTGTGGGGAAAGGCTTTTGGGTTGCTGCCCCCACTGACTCCTGCCTGACCTCTGGTGTAGGCGAGAGTGTGGGTCTCGACATCCAAGCCAGCTGAGATGGAGCCAAGATCCCACTTGGATTGTGCCCAATGGTACTTATGATGACGCACTCAGCTGGAATTGCCTGTGGTATCCCATTAACAGGCAGGCCTGTAGCTAGAAATCTGGTGATGGTCGGGCCTCAGGGTACATTGCAAGTGGTGCGGTGTGGACAGACATCGTAAGTCAGTGCAAAACCTAAGAACAATTAGAGTTGGCATAAGGAAAAGCAGTAACTTTTAAGGGAGTTGCAAGTAGAGTGGTCCCACTGTTGTCTCTGATCAAGCAGTAAGTATTCTTGCCATGAGTTCACCTTTCAAACCAGCATCAGCTATGTTGAAACAGCTACAATCTCTATCCTTAAGTTATTAAATTGAGCAGACAGAACACTGGAAAGTGGGAGGCAACTCACTGAGCAGTTGGGGAGAATTCTACCTATAGAACGTCATTTCCTTCTGTCTCCATAAACAACAGGGTTAGAGACTTTTACTTTTGCACTGGGGCTGATGGGAGGTGGACTCCAACAACACCTGGAGTGTTACAGGTTGCCCATCCCTGAATTAGACAACAGAGCAGTGAAGGTAAAATTCACCTTTGCATGACACAGTAGGCTAGTTTCTACACATGCTCTCAACACCCTCCTCGCTGTCCTCCAGCCAGACAAGAAAATGGCATTATTGGAATCAGGGCCGTCTTTAGCACATCAGGCGCCCTGGTGCAGGGATCCCTCGGGCACCCCCCACCCCCACTCTTTTTTTAAAAAAAAAAACTCTGCACCTCCAGCTCTTCCCCTCCATTAAAAAAAGAGAGAGGGGAAAGCTCTTACCTTCCCTGGAGGAGCGCACCGTCTCCCCCGAGCTGGAAGGCCTTGGGGCGACGCCTCGGCTGAGCTGAGAGCCACAGGGCCGGGAAGGGAGAGTGCAGCCTGCAAAGAGGCCTGGCGTCCCGCCCCGCGGAGCCAGCAGGGCAGCGGGGAGAGTCCTAGACTGTGGGAAGGCATCCGAGCCTTCCCACCAACAGGAACGCCAATGAAACGCAGCGCCGGGGTGAGGGATGACCCTGGCGCTGCAGAGCGGAACAGGGTCCTAGTGCCCCTGCTCCGTTCGCTTAACTCCCTGAGCGGAGATTCTGAGCGGCGCGGCTGGCGGAGGGAAAAGGGAAGCCGCTGCGCAGCTCCTCCACTTGCTGGGGCGCCCCCCCTGAGCGCCCTGGCGCCCCGCGCCACTGGAGTCAATGGGCGAGCCGGCCCTGATTGGAGTTCAGTGACATATTCAGCCAGGCAGAAGTACTCAAGAAGAATGCAAAACAGGGCAGGTGAGAGGTGTGCCCTGGGTAGAGTCACAAAGGACAGAGGGTCTGGCGGGCGGGTGGGTATTCAGCTTCCAGGCCAGAGTTTTCCCCACACTAGCCTAGCTGTAATGGGTCCGCTAGACCCCCAGTTGAAGATGTGTAGTTTAACTCGGAATAAGACAGTTTTCAAAAGTGAGTGGCAGTAGGGACATATGCACTTTGCCCTCTGCATTGCAGCTTAGAATCTGAAACATCTTGAGTTCTCCATTCTTAATGATGAGATAAAAGGTAAAGGCAAAGGGACCCCTGACCATTAGGTCCAGTCGTGACCGACTCTGGGGTTGCGCGCTCATCTCGCATTATTGGCCAAGGGAGCCGGCGTATAGCTTCCAGGTCATGTGGCCAGCATGACAAAGCCGCTTCTGGCAAACCAGAGCAGCTCACGGAAACGCCGTTTACCTTCCCGCTGTAGCGGTACCTATTTATCTACTTGCACTTTGACGTGCTTTCGAACTGCTAGGTTGGCAGGAGCTGGGACCAAGCAACGGGAGCTCACCCCGTCACAGGGATTCGAACCGCCGACCTTCTGATCGGCAAGCCCTAGGCTCTGTGGTTTAACCACAGCGGCTGGTGCTGCAGCTGACCCATAGCAAGCTAGCAGTGGAAGTTAGGCCTTGTAAGGGCTCATCCAGACTTCCTTTTACACCACACTTTCCAGGCTTTAAAGCTCCATGTCTGAGCAGTTGTGGGGTTTTTTGGGGGGGGGGGTGTCCTGGCACTTTCTCCAGGAAAATCCACATTTTACTGTTAAATTGGAGCAAACAGCAATCTGCAGAAAACCCAACTGCCATTTGTTACAATTTAGCAGTAAAATGCTAGGGGAAAGTGCCGGGACAACACACACACACACACACACACACACACCCTCTCTGCCCTCTGGCATGGAGCTTTAAAGCCCCAAACTGTGCTTTGAAACACAGCACAAAAGAAAGTTTGGATTAGCCCTTGTCTAGCAAACACCAATGGTCTGTTTTGGGTCAAAGGCAGAAGTAAGTATGAGGGCCCTTTGACCAAGGAATCTCATTTCTTTCTTCTTTCAGCTCCACTTAGGGTTTTTCTTTCAGCCTGTCTTCTTCCAACAGACAGGATTGCTTCAAGCTTACTGATCAAACACAAAGGCTGAAAAGGAGCCAATATTCTCTCTTTGGGTGGTTTTGCTCCAGCATTAGTTCCTTGTTATGTGTGAACTTTCCCCCTTTTTGCATTGCAGTGACTTGGTTGCATTTGAGTTCCAACAGACCCGTCTCCTGGCCTGTTTGCCACACAATTTCAATGGAGATTTGTCTTGGGGCTGCTTCTTCTTCTTTGGCGATCACTTGTGGCCGAATAAGATTGTCTTCCATGAACAGGAACAGGGTCTTAGCAGTGAGTTCGTAAGTGACTGTGGAGGCCAGTTGTGGATCCACACGTCCTTCCACAGTGGGGACATTAGTTTCCGGGCAGGAGTTGATCATGGTGAGGATTTGCCAAATGTGCCTTCCTCGTAGCATATTTCTCCCTTTCGTCCTGAGTTTGGGCTTCTTCAAAGTCCATGACACCTTTGGCCAAGGTGGTTCTCCACTTGGAGCGCTCTCAGCCTCATCTCCAGTTCTGCAAGATCTCTTAAAACAGGACATTTGTTCTTCGCTTTAATTAACCCCAGGGGTGTTAATCTGTCTTAAACAGGAAGCTGGGCAGAAATCTGCCTAGGAGCATGGTTGCTTTCCATTTGGGAGTAGCTTTCTAGCCATCCCTTGGTGAGAGATTGTTTAGTTGCAAAGGATGTCCAGCACATGCATTGCATGGTGCTCATTACCTGGCATTTGAGCACCTGGCTGGGCCATATGCCACAACAAGTGTACAGTTTTGTTTATGCTCCTGGATATACGGGCTTCTGTTCAGCCAAGTATGTGTCCCAGAAATCCAGCACCTATTGACCCATCTCATGCATTGGCACGTATTCTCGACACAAGCATTATTCTAGTCTTAAATGCACACTCATTCACACTGACAGCAAAAAAACGTATTATTCTACCCGAGCCTTCAAAGGCCAAAATCCTGCCTTTGCTTTGTCTGTATACCTTTACCTACCTGACTTTTAAACCTGCCTTAATTGATGGTTTGCTGTTGGGGATGCAACTTTCTCTCTCGGTTGCAGTGGCTTCGATGCTAGGGAGTTGTTTGTAACGGAAGCTGTAATTGTTCTGTCTGATTTTCATAGGAGAGCTGCCTGCTGAACTACGGTATCAGCTCTCATTAGCACATTCTGAATCTCTGGACTGAGTGGGAAAGCAGAACCCCTTTTGCATAACAAGGAGGTCCCGTGGGAGCCAGGAGTGGCACAACAGTGGAGGGACTTGGCTGCTTGATTGCTCTCTAAGGGAGAAGCAGGGCATCAGAGAACCTGTTTACTCTGCCTCCACGTTCATTTACTTGTGGCTCCAGCTCCAAAGCATTCTGCAAATATTGCCACCTTGAGCTGCAACAGAAAAGTCAAGGAGAGTTGCCCACATTCTCAGCGAGTAAAATGAAAGAATGCTTAGCATTGCTATCACACTTCTGCATAGCCAAAGTACTTTGCGTGCTCTTATATTGTTGCAAATCATAGAATCGTAGAGTTGGAAGGGACCCCAAGGGTCATCTAGTTCAACCCCCTGCAATGCAGGAATCGCAGCTAAAGCATCCATGGCAGATAGCCATCCAAACTCTGCTTTAAAACCTGCAACGAAGGATGCGTAGTTGAGATCTCTTTTCTTGTAACTTGGTCATGGATTCAGGTCCTATCCTCCGGAGCAGGAAAAAAGAAGCTTGCTCCATCTTCTGTGTGGCAGTATTTGAACATGGCTATCATACCCTCTCTCAGTCCCCTCTTTTACAGGCTAAACGTACCCCCACTCCTTCAACAGTTCTTCATAAGGCTTGGCTTCCAGACCCTTGATCAGCTTGCTTGCCCTCCTCTGCGCACATTCCAGCTTGTCAATATCTTTCTTAAATTGCAACGGCCAGAACTGGACACAGATCTCCCAAGTGTGGTCTGACCAAGGCAGAATAGAGTGGTACTATTACTTCTCTCGATCTGGGCTCTGGGCTCCTGTTGAGGCAGTCTGGAATAGCATTAGCTTTTTTGCTGCTGCAACACACTGTTGGCTCATTACAACAACCCTATAAGTTGATGAGTAGGCTAACAAATTTCTTCTTCTTCTTCTTCTTCTTCTTCTTCTTCTTCTTCTTCTTCTTCTTCTTCTTCTTCTTCTTCTTCTCCTCCTCCTCCTCCTCCTCCTCCTCCTCCTCCTCCTCCTCCTCCTCCTCCATATAGCAGATGAGAGCCCTGAGGTTTGGAGTGTAGAGGGATGCCTAGTGAGTTCAGGGCAGAGGAGAGATTTGAAATGGAAACTTGACTGATTTGTAGCTTGGCCAGAAGATATTAAGAATGTGTGGGTGCCCTCCCTTAGGCTTTCCAGATGGTTATGAAATGTACCTCCCTTCATCCCTATTCATTATGACCATGCTGGCTTGTATTGATGGGAGTTACAGTCCAAAACATCTGAAGGGGACCAGGTTGTGGAAACTGGATTCAGGAAAGTTTGTGACACTTTGAGAATGTGTTTCCACCAGCTGTCTCCCCTCCTTTTCTTGATCACTAGCAGGCTCCTCCAAACCCACCCTTCTTGCCTGGCCGGCTGTACCAAGGTAACGTCCAACTTGGTGCCCTAACCTTAAATGAACTCTCTGGGTAAAGAGTTTCTGCGCACCACAAGCCTTCCGAAGGAATAACCACACCCAATACTAATTGGAAACAGAGGCAACTGCAGATTTTGCCAGCATGAGTCTCTGCTTCACTCAGTTGAGTGTTTCCAGCATGTGCCCTCCATAATAATAATAATATATACACTATACTGGGGTTGCCAACCATTTGGGGGGGCCTGCGGGGAATATTTGCAAGTGGGAGGAACTGTGGTGGGCATCACACGTACGCCACAGCCAAGCACATGCGGCAACCTATTCTGCTGCCTTGCAATACGGTACATCCTCACGTGCCTACAAACTCAGGGGAACATCTCACAAGCTGCCTCGCGGTGGTGTTTTTATAAAGGTGCGTGCATCCCAAGCAAACCAGGCTGATGACGCCATAATGCTGCCCTTGAGTATGTTGTTGTTGTTTAGTCGTTTAGTCGTGTCCGACTCTTTGTGACCCCATGGACCATAGCACGCCAGGCACTCCTGTCTTCCACTGCCTCCCGCAGTTTGGTCAGACTCATGCCCTCCATCTTTCCCAGCATCAGGGTCTTTTCCAGGGAGTCTTCTCTTCTCATGAGGTGGCCAAAGTATTGGAGCCTCAGCTTCACGATCTGTCCTTCCAGTGAGCACACAGGGCCGATTTCCTTCAGGATGGATAGGTATAATGACCATATAAAGTATAATGACCATATAAAGCCAAGTGGAAATGCTATTTAGCCGATAACGCGGGCCAAAAAAAAAAAAAAAGCCCACTTTGACCCTGAAGGGACATGCAGGGGCTTGTGGCATGTAGGAGGACTTGCCGCTGCACCTGCTGTCCCTTCATTACATGTGTGGTTTTATTTAATTTTTTAAATATAATTTTCATTTATATGTATTGCAACAATTATTCAATCATAGTTTTAACATTCCAAACTCCGACGCCCCTCCCCTCCTTTCTGTGGTTTCTTTACATTTCTTTTCACCTTCCTGCATACTCCAAAGGATCTCAACATATTCTTTTATATATCCATTCCCATATATATCCCATATATATTTTGAAACTGCAGGCTTTTACATTAATCCTACTAATGTCTTAATCCGTTTACAGTTCCTTTGTAAATACTCAATAAAGCATTTCCATTCCTTTTTTTTAATTGTTATCTTGATTTCTTATTCTCCCAGTAAGTTTTGCCATTTCTGTGTAGTAGTAGTAGTAATTTTATTTATACCCCGCCCATCCGGCTGGGTTTCCCCAGCTACTTTGGCCAGCTCCCAACAGAACACTAAAAACAGAATAAAACTTCAAACATTAAAAACTTCCCTAAACAGGGCTGCCTTCAGATGTCTTCTAAAAGTCAGGTAGTTGTTTATTTCCTTGACATCTGATGGGAGGGCATTCCACAGGACGGGTGCCGCTACCGAGAAGGCCCTCTGCCTGGTTCCCTGTAACCTCACTTCTCGCAGTGAGGGGACCGCCAGAAGGCCCTCGGAGCTGGACCTGTAGCCCATTAACTTCTGTATCCATTCTTCTCTCATTGGGACTTCTTCTTCCTTCCATTTTTAGGCAAATAGCATTATTGCAGCTGTGGTTGCAGCCCCTACATTACATGTGTGGCCTCCATCTGCCAACACCACACGTTGCTAGCAGAAGCTGGAGGCTGCATAAATAATAAGCTGTTTTAAAATGCTATTCTCTCTCAGCTTTCCTATACCCTGTGCATGGCCAGGGTAATAATTTTTAAAATATATATATATATTTTTATTGGTTTTTCCATGTTGTTGTTGTTTAGTCGTTTAGTTGTGTCCGACTCTTCGTGACCCCATGGACCGTAGCACGCCAGGCACTCCTGTCTTCCACAGCCTCCCGCAGTTTGGTCAAACTCATGTTCGTAGCTTCGAGAACACTGTCCAGCCATCTCGTCCTCTGTCGTCCCCTTCTCCTAGTGCCCTCAATCTTTCCCAACATCAGGGTCTTTTTCCATGTATACATCCTCTAACAATATTTCTCTAACAATTTTCCATATTCCAAATATGGACGAGGGTAAATGGCTGGAAACATTATATAAATGAGAGACTGGGGAAAGTAGGGAATGTTGAAGCAAAACACAAGCAGATACTTCTTTCCTACTCCTTAACATTTTTCACCTGGGCACAGCACTCTCCCTCAATTCCCCCTTTCTGCTTCTCTGATTGCAAAATGGTTCAAGCAAGGTTTGTTAGCAATCTGTCCAAACAAACATTTTAAATTTAAGAATGCTTACCGTCTGATTATTTGATTTATACAATTTATAAACTGCTTTTCACCTCAGTGTGATGCCAGAGTAGTGTCCGACACGAAAATAACAATGAAATAAAAACTAGGTAAAAATAGCAGTAGTAGTGCACAGAGACCTAAAACCCCAAAGAAAAATGAATCAAGCAACGCAGAGCCTCCGAGAAACATTGTGTTTTGATTCGGCCCATCAGTGATGTCATTGTCATGAGTGTTTCCAGGGGGAAGGAGTGGCACAGTTGGCACAACAATGACTCGAGAAAGCCCTGCCCGGTCCAGTGTCGCCATGCATCAAGTAACATTTCCCAGTGGTGGAAGAAGAAGAGCCCCTGTTGGGGCTGACAGTCCATCAAGTACCTAGCTTGCACCTTGTTCAGGGGGTTGTTATTAAAAGACCTGTAGCCCATTTAGATCCTGCAAAATAGCTTCAGTAGCACCTTTCCATGGGGTCACGAAGAGTCGGACACGACTAAACGACTAAACAACAACAACAACAACAACAGCACCTTAAAGACCAACTAAGTTTTTATTTTGGTATAAGCTTTCGTGTGCATGCACACTTCTTCAGATACCTATCTGCAAAATCGCTGTTGCATGTCCTCACACTGAAGCAGCAGGCAATCTGGTAGCAGCGTCTTTTCCTAGATCATCTTGAAGGGTAGCCCACATTGAGTGCTTTGCAGTAATCAAGGCGGGAGGTGAGTAGAGTTTCTTTTAAAATCAATTTTCAGACACAAAACAATGAAGAAATTCTTTCCCAAGTCAGTGTTGGCCGTGGCTGAGGTGTGAAACCCACATGTCCTCAGCACCAGAAGAGAAAAAGGCAATGAATGACTCCTGGGTGTGATGTGGGTATGACCTGACTTTGTCACTTGCTTGCCAGTGTAAGTTATTGCCCTTTCCCCCTCATCTGTCTGTGCGCTGATAAGGCCCCCATCACCTTCTTTGCTCTTACGTTGAGATGGTGTCTCCTTAGTCTTATCTGCTTCCATTCCCTCCCCTGTGGGAATGACGTAGGCAGCTCTTGGCATCTGCGCCTTAGCACTCTCCGAGAGGAATTTCTGACTAAGTCAGCAACAAAAGCACGTTCTCACAAAAGCCGTGTGTGTGTTTGTTTCAGCAGAAATCCCTTGTGCAGTGTGCAGAAGTAGCCAAGTTGGGTCTCCTCCGTTTGCTGCCGAAAGGTTAGAGCAGGCATCCCCAAACTGCGGTCCTCCAGATGTTTTGGCCTACAACTCCCATGATCCCTAGCTAACAGGACCAGTGGTCGGGGAAGATGGGAATTGTAGTCCAAAACATCTGGAGGGCCGAAGTTTGGGGATGCCTGGGTTAGAGCAAACAGTTCGAAACGGAAGAAAAGTGCTCTATAGTTAAATGGATATTGGCCTGAAATAAGAGTACCTGTGGAATTTTTAATTTAAATTTTAAAAAAAAACACCAGTTCTGTTCTTGGGTGGAATGAAATTGGGCTAGTACCAGAGGTTGCCATTGCTGGGCACTTGCCAAGTTGCCCACCCAACTGGGGCAGGTGGGCGGGCTGAGCAACAGCCTCTGCTTCTGTTGCCCCATTCCTCTGGGCGCCAATGCAGACTGAGTCCAAAGGAAGAGAGGACAAGCAAACGGGCACTGGCCACAGCAGCATGGAAGAGGTGAGCCCCTGTAGGGAGGGTTTCTACTGAGGGCACCTTGCCCAAGACGCTTCCCCTGCCAAAAAATAACCCAACCCCTGGAGCTATCGCTGAAATGAGGCACGCATTCTTTCTCGCCCTTCTGCTTGCACTGTGCCAGTTTGTCACACTCTGTGCAAAGCTCTTCCGTCCTCCAAGGAAAATCCAAACAGAATGAATGGAAAGCACCTGCTCCAGAGGAGCTACAGTTTGATCCTTTTCCAGGCAAGCAGTACAAAAGGCTTGCTTCAATTAGGAACCTCTTATCTGCCCATGAGTCAGACAGACAACCTCTAAAGCGTCAGAGTGCATTCCTAGAACTCTTACCCTTTGAAGACAATGTAAAATCCCCAGGCTCAGTTCGCATCTGTGCACCTCTTCTTCCTGCACTTCGGTTCCTTTGTTTATGAAATTGGAGTTAAATTTCTTATCAGCAGGACTGCAATGGGAAGCACGGGACTCCACCCATTAGTGTCCCACTCCTGCAGCCGATTGCTTTAAATGCTTATACTCCACCTTCTTTGGCTTGATGGTCTCTCAGCCCAGGGAGAGACCCAAATCCGCTTATGCAGATTGTTGCATAATGTGTTTTGGTCTTGCAGGTCACCTGGGCCACCCACAGCCCCACCTCCTTGAGCAGAGGCAGGGCAGGCTAGAGATGCTCACATCTCTAATACGAAGATGGATGGGGGGGGGTGTTTTCAGTTTCATTAATTTCATGAAATGTTAGTTGGTTCTTTGAAACGTGCTCATCCTCCACTGTTTGAATTTGAAGGAAACTATATTGGAGGCTTTATACTTGGACTGTTGACTGGTAGCTTGAATCGGTACCTTTGCCCAATATGGAAGGCATGGGGATTCCCTCCCTCTCTAAGGGTTGCATAGCAATCCTGGGGAAGCCAACATGTCAGCCTTCTGAAGTGCTCTCTCTGTAAGAGAATATAGGCCTCCTAGTGGCTGCCCTGGGACACGGGTGGCGCTGTGGTCCACACCACAGAGCCTAGGGGTTGCTGATCAGAAGGTCGGCGGTTCGAATCCCCGCAACGGGGTGAGCTTCCATTACTCAGTCCCAGCTCCTGCCCACCTAGGTGTTTGAAAGCACGTCAAAGTGCAAGTAGATAAATAGGTACCGCTCTGGCGGGAAGGTAAATGGCATTTTCATGCGCTGCTCTGGTTCACCAGAAGCGGCTTAGTTAGTCATGCTGGTCACACGGAAGCTGTACGCCGGCTCTCTCGGCCAATAATGCGAGATGAGAGCCACAACCCCAGAGTCGTCCGCGACTGGACCTAATGGTCAGGGGTCCCTTTACTATTTAGTGGCTGCCCAGCTGCTTACAACTGATCTACTCCACCGAAAAAGCTCAGCTGGAGGAGGGCACATGATGATCCAGACCTGTTTGATTCCCAGCATTGAACTGAGGGACATGTTTAAAGCTGCTGTGATTCTAGGTTAGTTTCATGGTTCTTTCTATCATTTCTTAGCATGGTTTTTGTTGGAGCAATGGATATATGTCAGGAGTGAATCCAATAGGACTTTAACATCAAGTTGATATCACCACAGCTGCATGTTCCTTACATTTTTAAGCATCCTTTGTTTTTAGGAGTCAAGACACACACATGTCCATTACAGTCTTTTCCAGGATTTTATATTTAGGAATTTGCTGCTTTCCACTGGCATACATAGCCCCTGATTCAGAATACCTTTAGATCCCCACAACAATATTTTTGTCTAAAGGCCTGAAGAGGTTACTGGGGGGCACATATTCTGGGTTCCAGTCTCCCTAGCAGCTTCTGAGATGTTGCAAGGGATCCTGAGCAGTGGATTGTATGGTGAATTCGCATTGCGCTGGCAAAATTCCTAAGGACTGAACCTGGCTGATCATCTCGAAACAGGAAGCCCTTGGTAGGGGTAGAGAATACTGCAAACATTTTACAAAGGAAAAGCAAATTGGAATTAGCAGATTGCAGTGAGGACAGAGCAGAAAGGTAGAAATTCTAGTAGCTAGAAAAATGGCCCGGAAATGCCAGAATAAGGACCCCTGGGTGCCACGATTCAAGTTTGGGACAAGAACTCTTTGGTGAGAGAACCCAAGCAGAGATTTAAAATTACAAAATATGCAGCAAAGTAAAGCATGGAAATATAGCCTATTGGACCTTTAAAATATACCCTTCTAAGTTCCTTCCAAAGTTTCCCTACATTTACTGTGTAAGAATAATGCAACGGTAAACCCTGCAAGGATCGGGCATGTTGCTGGTGTTGATTCTGCCTCTTCTTTGGATTTGAGTTCTTCTGTTACTGACATGCACCTATCAAATCTCTCTTGCGCACTGTCCTTCATAGCAGAGGAAGGAGCTACAGTATTTGAAAGTAAGCTTACCACTTGATGGATCTGAAACACCCTCCCCCACCCGCTGCAGTCAGACCGGGCTCTTGTTTTTTTTGGGCTTTCTTCCATTTCCTAGGACCCTTCTGAATGTGGATGTATTGAAATAAAGCACTGCGGTCAAGCAAGCAATGAATTTCAGGGGGAGTTCACATTTCCTTTGCCTCTGTAATGGATATCCAGTTGCAGAGACACACGTGTGTGTGTGTGTGTGTGTGTGTGTGTGTGTGTGTGTGTGTTTACGTCCCGGAAGAGCTGTTCTCTCATCTTTAACCGAAACCAAAATAGGCTGGAAGCACAATAAAGAGGAACTCCCTCCAACCCCTTTCCTTCTGGGAGGGTCTGATGGACCTGCTCTGTACCCTCTTGAACGTCTAAGCCTTCTCTTTAGTTGTGCTGGGGGAGACCCTGCCTCCTCATGCCCCCATCCCGAGTCTTGGTTGCAGAGTGGTGAGTCAGCTCCTTACTGCTGCATTTCTCAATTTGATTGCACCAACATCCTCTGAAACGCCTCTGGGCGGGACAAGGGAAAGAGGCTGCTTGACTTCTGCAGGTATCTGGGTCAGGACAGCAGGAAACCCAGACCTCCTCCTCCCCAGCAACAGGGAGGGTGACCTGTGTACACATGGCATGCACCATAAACTGCGTAGCCACCACATCATGGCTCTGCCCAGCCTCCATGTATCCATCGGAAGGTTAGTTGGGCTGTGAGTTATCTGGGCTACGCTTGGCAGGGGGAACTCCACTGGGCAATGATTTTGCACTTGTTCGGTATGTGTGTTGTGGTTGTTTTGCGCCTTCCTCTCTGGCCATTCTGCTGCTGCACTGCGCTGAGCTAAGCCACGGTTTGGTTTCATGTGACATGTGAACCAGGCCAGTATCTCATGTCTGTTGGTGGGTTGACCAACTCGGACTGGGGTGGCAGGGAGGGCAATAGACCTGTGTAATGGTATGCCCGAAGGAGCAACAGTGATTGAAAGACCTTGGAAAGCTTGGATATTAAGGAATTGGTGGATCAGAATTGATGAGAGGAAGTTCTTAGTTTTTGAGAGGGCTGTAGGTTGGGATCAATAGGCATTAGCAAACTTGTTTGGCCCTCCAGATGTTGCTGGACTACAACTCCCATCAGCCCCAGCAAGCATGGCCAGTGATCAGGAATGATGGGAGTTGTGGCTCAGCAACATCTGGAGGGCCAAAGGTTCCCGCTGTGGCTGCAGGTGGCATTTTTGCATTATGGCCTGGCCATGGTCATTCCATTTTGCCATGGCCATTCCACGGCAGCTTTCAAGTCACATGGGTTTCTCACACATGGGCAGGATGAGGGCACTGTTTAACCTCTGCACAGTTATTTGCTAATGCAAACATCTCCAGTCACTTAAGGGGAGACAGTCCAAACCAGGACAGATTTGACAGTCCAAACCAGAGTTTCCCAAAGCTGTGTTTGGACTACATTTCCCATCATCCCTTACCACTGGTCCTGCTAACTGGGGGTGATGGGAGTTGTAGTCCAAAATCAGCTGGATACCCGAGTTTGGGAAACCCTGGTCTAAACTGAACTGTAGTAGATTTAGTAGCTCAAGTACATGCAGAAAACAGTGGTGTACTGACCACTAGGGGGAGATACAAGCAGTGATTAAGAAATGAGGAAGGAAGAGAGAGAATCCGTCAAGGCTGTACTTGTTTATGCTGTGTGTTGGCTGAAAGGCCCAGTTTTTCATCAAGGAACTCAGAGTCCTGTACTGAGAAGTCTAAAATTCAGTAGCCTCAAAGCGAATAAAGCGAGTCAATAAAAACTGGTGCAGGCCTTACTCTTGTAGAGGCATTCTCGGCCTCTGTCCCAAACCCGGTATTTGAGGTTTCTCAGAGTAAGGTTTGGGGCAAAACTAAGCTTTATGTGATAGTGAGAGAGGCAGGGTAGGGCAGTGCAAATAGAGGTGACATGGGAAGGAGGTGGCCATATGGGAAATGGAAGCCATTGTATACAGTATGTGACTTGGAAGCAATGGCCTGCTTGCTTTGAAAAGTATACAGTGGTGCCTTGCTAGACGAATTTAATTGGTTCCAAGGGTCTATTCTTATAACGAAAAATTTGTCTAGAAAATCCCACAGGAATGCATTGAATTTTATTTTATTTTATTTTTTTGCCCATAGGAACGCATTAATTGAATTTCAGTGCATTCCTATGGGAAACCGCGATTTGCTAGACGAATTTTTCGTAAAACAAATTCGTCTAGCAAGGCAACCTCCTAGAAAAATCCTTTCTTTAAGCGAAATTTTCGTCTTATAGGGCGTTCGTTAAGCGAGGCACCACTGTATTTCCACTGAGGGCCAGCAGCTTGCTTTTTAATTTTTATTATAAAGTAAGTAAGTAAAGATTCTAAGGATCCAAAACTAGGCTGACATTGTGGCACAGTCTGACAGTCAACTGCTTACTCATTCCACATGGGTGTAGCCGGGGGGGGGATTGCCCCCCCCCCAAATCAATCAAGTAAATAAATAAAAATACTTAACTAACTGACAAATCGCATCACAGATAGTTTAGGTTCTTCCCACCTCCAAAATAAAGGTCCTGTTCCCCCCCCCAAAAAAAATCCTGGCTACACCCCTGTCACTCCATTAGATGACCAAAGTGGCCCAAAGAGGGAAATGAGGAATTGAATTGTTTTCACCTTTGTAGCGAACTCACTGCAAGTTTGGCTTGCACACTGCTCTAGAAGGCTGTCCAGCTTGCATCTGACTTGCTTACACATAGCATTTGGTCATGGAATGCTCTTTCAGTGGAATTTACCCACGGTGGCTTACAAGATTTTTTTTTTATAAAAAAAACATTTATAGATCTGAAACAATTTGTACAATTGCCATATAAATGGCAAAACAGCCATGTCCAAATGAAACCAGTCTTAAAAGTGTTAACAGTCATTCATCAGCCCATCCTGAGTGTTTCATAGGCTTGCAGCTACAGGTGGAAGGACTTGTTAGTCTAATTTTTTGAATATTAAATTCAATTCTCCACATTTCTGCAGAAATTTGCTATTTTTATATTTAAAAAAACCTCATAAAAATTCTTTAGCATTTTTGTATGAACTTCTCCTAATTTTTGCATGCACTTTTGTTGGAGAACTGAATTGCAAAATTTGGATAAGTGCAACTTTCGGAGGGTAGCTGTGTTTTGGTTCACATTTTGTTTCAGAAAGTGAGAGTTTGCTCACTGAATCACCCAGCCCTACTTGCAGGCTTGCTGTGAAGTTGCTTGGTGGACTTCCATGGGGAGGCAGTTCTTTAAAACAGGGGTTCCCAACAAAATTTTCTCGAGGACCCCTCATCGAGCCCCTATTGTGACAAGGACCCCCATTAATTCCTAATCCTAAAATTAAAAAGTGAGAGCCAAATTAAGAGTCTTTTTATATTTTATATTTATACGTTTTTTACAGTTACGATTTAGGTTCAATGGACACTGACAAGATCGGTTCGAGAGTCATTGACTTACTTGCTTGAACATCAAATGCATTATCTTCCTCTTCATCTGTAGGCCTTTGTCGTTTTAACGAACCACTTTTTAACCAACGGTCCAATTTTACCTACGCAAACTGTAGCTTCTGCAAAAAACGCTTTGTTTACAAACACTACTGTTTTGCAAAGAGGCAGCGCACGCCAGGGAGGAGGGAGGGGAATGGAGAAGACAGGGTACCTGCGCAGTAGCGCACAAATTAAGCCGACGCGCGCAAAGCATCTTGAGGAGGTGAGCGTTAGTAGAATGCGCGCGCTGCCTCTTTGCAAAACAGTAGTGTCTGTAAAGCGCCACCTAACGGCATACAGCAGAACTACTGCCTCTATCTAATTCTAGTTTTGCGCTAGACTCTGCTCATGCAGGAAGCGGCCAAAACAAAAAATCTGTTATCATACAAAATATATTTAATATATTTTTTATTCTAATAGCATCTTGCGGACCCCTCTGGCATAGCTTGCGGACCCCTGGGGGTCCCCGGACCACCTGTTGGGAACCACTGCTTTAAAACACGACACCACTGCCCAAAAGGCTCGAGCTGATCTTGTTGTATGGACAGAAGGAAGACTAAGCAGACCAGCTGGGCACAGCCAAGTCTGGAAATTCAATAGCCCAAAAATGGAAAACGAGCGAGGTCCCAACCGAAGGAGAATGGCAACTTAAGTTGACAGAATATGCGCAGCTTGCAGACTTAGCATATAGAATAAGAGAACAAGAAGAACATACATTTAGAGAAGATTGGAAAACATTTATTGGATATTTGTGTACAGCTGAAAACACTGGCAGCATTAAGATAAATTCAACAGTGTAAATAAGTTATGATGGGTGGAATAATGAAACAATGAATGGTATAAAAAAATTCTTCAGTAGCACCTTAAAGACCAACTAAGTTTTTATTTTGGTATGAGCTTTCGTGTGCATGCACATGGAAGCTCATACCAAAATAAAAACTTAGTTGGTCTTTAAGGTGCTACTGAAGGAATTTTTTTATTTTGCTTTGACTCAGACCAACACGGCTACCTACCTATAATGAATGGTATGGTTTCTGTTAAATATGCAGGGATTTGTGATATGTAAAATGAACCATGAAAACAGAAGAAGAGAAGTCATTGATATTTTAAGGATGTAAAAATGAGTATTTTAAATTGTAAAACAGAAAATTTAATATATATATATATATATATATATATATATATATACAAGTCTGGAAATTCTTTCCACCTCACAATAAAGCAGAGATCTCCCTTTGGCAGCTGCGGGAGATTGTGTGTCTTTTGCATGTTTGCATATCAAGAAGGCCATTTTCTGTTCTTCCTTGACATATGTCCTTTTCTCCTCTTGCAGTTTCGAGGTGGAGAATGGCCCGTCACCTGGGCGCAGCCCGCTGGATCCCCAGGCCAGCCCAGGTCTGGTGCTTCACCCCAGCTTTCCACAGAGCCAGAGGCGGGAGTCCTTCCTGTACCGCTCGGACAGCGACTATGACATGTCTCCAAAGACCATGTCACGCAACTCATCCATCGCCAGTGAAGCGTGAGTTCTCCTCCGTTCTTGGAAGGGCTGCGTGCCCAAGTGCAAGCATATTCTCACCCTAAAGCGACAAACTGAAGAGGGGTTGTGGCTTAGTGACAGAACCCGTGCTTTGCATGCAGACATCCCCAGGCTCAGTCTCTTGGCATCTTCAGGTAGTGTTTACCTAATCGGAAACCTTGGAGAGCCACTGCCAGTCTGTGTAGATTGTACTGAACGGATAGATCGAAGGCAGCTTCTTATCTTCCTGCTCGTAACCCTGTCTGGCAGCAGCACAGCTAGCAGTAGGGTCTCCAGGCAGGTCTGGGGGTGTCCCTTGTCTGAAATCCTGCTGCTGGTCAGGGTAAGACATTGCTGATCTAGGTCGCCCAGTAGCCTGGCCCTGTACAAGACTAGGTTCCAAGTTGCCAGATGCTTAGGCCCAGGTGCAAGAGAGTACCTTTCAGGAGGGCTGAAAGCTCCCAGGCATGTTGAACAGTAAAGGGCCCTTTGTCAGATGGAGGATTTGCCTGTTGCAGCACAGGGTCCTCCTGCCCTTCACCTGCAGGGTAATAACTTAACTGCTGGGCTGAAGATAGTGCAACCAAATCCTATCTGCATGCCTGTGCAGGATTTATGACAGGTAGGATGAAAGACACAAGAGCAGCCAAGTTTTAAACTACCCAGTTTTCTAAAATGGTGATGGGCTGGTAGCAATGTCCAGAATATAGATTGGAATCTCATTAACAAGCCTTTTGCTCCATCTTCATTAAAAGTATGTGGCTTCTTCTTCTACTCAGCAAAAAGATCCCTTAGGCTTGAATTTTCATTTGCTATACATTATCTAAGCCTTCTGCCAGGGAGAGTTTTGGAGTGTGGGGTTTGAGTTTTGCTGTGCTCTGTCATCCCTTCCCCACAAGTCACCTGTACTCGTGTTTTTTTTATCCTTCACAGACATACTGAAGACCTGATAGTGACACCATTTGCCCAGGTATGTCCCAGGTCCCTGTGCGTGCTTAGGTGAGAAAAGTCAGCTTGTCACAGTTGTGTGCTCTGAAAAATTCCTGCCACAATACCTTCTTTAGGCTCCCCAAATTAAAAAGTAGCTTAAGCTTTGAAGCTTTATTTTTTCAGGCTGAAGGTTAAGCAAAAACAAAACGAAAATAAAGCAGGGAGGGGTGATGCTCAAGAATATCTTTTTCGCCCCCCCCTTTTCTTGTTTGTTCCTTCGTTTAACATTCAGCTTGATGAGGGGGTTCTAGTGAATTCAGATTCTTGCATGCTAATTCGTACTTTGCAGTTCATTGAGCTTTGCTATTTTCCTTAAAGTGTAAGAACACCCAACAATTTATTGTTACAATGATTAGCAGTGCTTCTTTTCTTTTAAATAAAAAAAGGTGCTGGTACTCACCATGAAGTTTTTACAGTAAGTGCCACGCTTTAAACATTTGGTGGGGAAAGGCTACAGGTACTACATACCGCTGAGTACCCCCAGGAAAAAAAGCACTGGGATTAGCACATATTTTCTTTCCCGCACAAATACAGAAACAAAGAATATGACTTCATGGTGTAAGCGGGGCGGGATGTAAATTTTATTTTACCCACTTCTGAAAGCTTTTAAACAGGCCAAAATACTGAGTTGCAAATTCGCATCCTAATATTGCATGCAGATGTTTAAGCCCTCATCTCTTCAACAGAGACCAAATCAAACCAGACACTGGGGCTGGGGTAGCGGATGCTACTCTCTCAATTTTATATCTCTCTCTGGTCCACCTATGGAGATGATGAATAGGAAATGAAGCAGGAAGACCAAGTTTTCTTTTCTCCTTGTCCTATTCTCTTATCTGCGGTGCAAATAGTTTAAAAGAGTTCTTCATAATTTGAAGAAATCCTTTTGCCATGCTCCTCGGTACAAGGAGCCATGCACCTTTCTGTTTGGGTACAGAAAGCACTTCCCTACCAGCCCACATTTTTGGCCTCTGGTACTTCCTGGTGAGAGTCAGCCTCAATTTTGTAATTCATCCCACCCCGCTTGTTGTTCTGGGGTCTTCTGTTGGCTGCAAAGAGCAGCTTCATAGCCCTAATGCTCTGTGCCCATTGGCTTCCTATAGGTCCTGGCAAGCTTGAGGAGCGTACGTAATAATTTCTCCATCCTGGCAAACGTTCCTACGCCGACATCCAACAAGTAAGTGTGTGCCAGTTCTGGGGTGTCCAAGAAACACCTAGATGTTACTTGTTTGCAGTTTTAGTTCTTGTTTGGTGCATCAGGCCAGGTGGCACTTGCTGTGCTCAGCTGGATCTTTTCTCTTCCACCACCAACCTACTCCCAAAGACTGCGCCTAGTTTGCTCAGTCCCCTTGTGGAGGGGCTAGAGAAAAAGAGGGAAACGCTGTGTTGCATCCAAACATTACAGCTGACTGTACCCTGCACTGAGATTATGCATTGATAAATGGCAAGTTAAAATATTTTAAATGAAATCTCCAGGTTCAGAGGCTGTGTTCCCCTCAATGCCATATGCTGGAAAAGCCGAGTCAGCAAAGTTTGGGAGGAGGCGAGAACTGCTTCCCACCAAGTCTGGTTTAGTGTTAAATCAGCTTCTGGCTATTCCTGGAGTTTTTAACTCTGAAATGCCTGTACCCCAGGAACTCAGCTTTTATTTTGCGGTGGGGTATACCTTCTTGGTGCCCCAGTCCAGGCCTTGTAGTTGACGCCCTTCTGTTCCTTAAGAGCTGGAGCCTGAGCAGATGCTGTAATTGCACATAAGTCTCTGTATTTATTTTCCCTTGCCTGCCTCTCCTCCCTTCCTCCCAGAACTACCGTACTGTAGGGGTTTAATTAATAAATTACGTTTCCGAGCACAATTCAAAGTGTTGGTGCTGACCTTTTAAGCCCTAAATGGCCTCGGTCCAGGAAACCCAGCCAGATGGGCGGGGTATAAATAAAAAATTATTATTATTATTATTAATATTATTATTATTATTAATGCCAGAGGCAAAGTCCAGAGTCATAGAGTATAAAGCAAGAATGAAAGCCAGCCTCATTCAGACATGCACAATGCATGCAAACCAATATAACTAAACACATACCATCTGCCCTGCTTCAGCTAAGGTAACACCAATGTTACCAATGTATTTGTAGTCAGTTTTATGGCAATTGATTCTCCAGTTATTCTCCTGGTACAGCAGGCTAAGCTGTATCTTCCTCCTAGCAGACATGCAGTTATACCAGGGGTCAGCAAACTACAGTCCCCGGGCCAGATCAGGCCCACCTGGGTCCTAAATCCAGCCTGTGAAGCCGGAACCCGGCGTGAAGCCGAGATTCCCGGCAATGGCAATGGAAGAGGCCAAGCGGTGGCGGCTCTGCCACTCAAAACGCTGTGCCTGGTTTACCTCAGCGGTGTCTGATTGGCAGAGACGTCCCCACACCGCGCTGAGGTAAACCAGGTGTGGTGTTTGATTGGTTAGAGCTGCCGCTGCTCGGCCTCTTCCTCCCGTCGCCGCTGCCACCCTGGTGCTCCTGTGGGCCAGAGAGCAGAGCGGACGAGCTTGCTCTGCCTACCCACTAGAAGCAGAAGCAGCGGTGGTGGCGGCGGCAGCGGCAGTCCCTGGGAAAGTAAGCGCAGCGGCTGGGGGTGGGGAGGAGGACTACTTCCCCCCCTCGCCTCTTCTTCCAGCTCTCCCCCCCCCAGTGCCGCTTCTCTGGCCCGCCACAAGGTCTGAGGGACAGTGGACCAGCCCGCTGCTAAACAAATTTGCCAACCCCTGAGTTAAACTAAAGAGGTAGGAGGCCTTGGTCCCTCAGAGATCAACTGAGACCAGGTTGCTGCTCCCTTCACATCCCACTTAAAACCACTCACATTTCCATCTCAGTGGGTTGGAATGGATTTTGGGTCCCACAGTATCTCCCAAGTTCATTTGCTGCCTGCAAACTTGCAGAGGTGATGTCTCAAGTGGCCAGGGGGGTGGGGTGGGGGGACACGTGCCAGAAAGGGTGCTGCCTGAACCTGATCATCTACCTTTTCTCTCTTCTGTTCCCCTTAGGAGGTCTCCCATGGGCAGCCAGCCAACTGTTTGCAGAGCCACGCTCTCAGGTAAGAGGCTGCTTAGTGTCTAGTACCAAGAGGGTTCTGGTTCTGGAGGAGCAAACAAGGGAACACACACAGAGCCAGCCTCATAGGCCTGGCATCAGGTTTCGGGATCCATGAAAAGTTTAGTGGGTTCCTGCTCCCTCTCCAAGATCTGCAGCTTGCACGATATATCATATAAATTGTCCCTCAAAGGTCTGGACATGCGTAGAAGCAACTTCCGGTGCAGGCACCACCCAATTTCCGGTGCCCAGACATGGGTAGCACGGCACTGGAAGTCGCTTCTACGCATGTCCGGACATGCGTAGAAGCAACTTCCGGTGCCGCTCTGCCCAATTTCCGGTGCCCAGGCATGGGCGGAGCGGCACCGGAAGAAGCGACTTCCGGTGCCATGCTACCCATGTCTGGGCACCGGAAATCGGGCGGTGCCAGGACCCAAAATGGAGCCTCCCTGGCAGGTAGGAAATCCGGGGGATTTACGGGGTTTTTTTCCAATCCGGGCTGCCAGCGGGAAACGGTTTAAAAACGGGAGACTTGGCAGCTATGCCCATTTTCTGCAGTCCCAGGCAGGCAGTGAAAAGAAAAAATCTATCAGGCCCCTGGTGATTTCCGATAGATGACTGGCAGGTCATAGGCTTTGAGACCTTTGGGGGCTTCAGTTGTTTAAAAGAATATAATAAGAAAGAAGAAAACCTCTCTGGGCCAGTGCTGCCTGCCCTGAATATCCTAATATCCTATGCCTGCCCTCAATATCCCTTGGCAATGTGTTCCCTAAGCTATCTGCAGGTGAGGCAAGAGGAACAGAGCTGGCCAAGGGTGAACTTCATGCTTCTCCGTCACTTAAACCTGACGGGCTGTTTTCTTACCCCACTTCTCTTGCAGAAGAAACATACCAGCAGATGGCCAAAGAGACCTTGGAAGAGCTAGACTGGTGCCTTGACCAGCTGGAGACCATTCAGACGTACCGCTCTGTTAGTGAGATGGCATCCAACAAGGTAGGGCTCAGAGCTTGCTTGGCCTGTTCTATGGCTGCCACCCTGGCTTCCAGAATGGTGCCAGCGCCTCCCTTTGCTGCAGCGTGCAGTGCCCTTGTTCTGTGTTTCCATTGGTCAGTCATGCCCACTTGCACAATACTCCATTCCATCAGTGGCGGAGCTTCATGCGGAGTGCAGGCGGGGGCGGGGCTGGCGCGCGTCCCGGGGGTGGAGTGCGCCGCCTGCGTCGGTGTGGCGTGCATACTGGGGGCGTGGCGCACCGCCCGCATGGGCGTGGCACATTGCCTGCATGGGCGTGACGTGCATTCTGGGGGTGTGGCGCGCCGCCTGCAGGGACATGGTGTGCGTTTTGGGGGCGGGGACAGCCGCGATGGCACCCTACCGGGATCGTGCTGCCGGGGACGGCGCACTCTCATCACCCCCCTCTTCCTACACCCCTGCATTCCATTCCCTCTCCCACATGGTTTTCAGTTTCCCTCCCCACTGCAACGGTCAGCCAGCATTCCAAGCCCACTGAGCATGCTCAGTCCTCGCCGGGCTGTTTTGATGCCTCTTGAAGGGTTTTTTTTCCTGAAACCCCACCCCCCCGACACACACACACAAATTTGTACTTCTGCAAACTTTGGAGTCACCCCATGCTTGCTGATACCTCCTTCTTCTGTGGTTATATGGTTCTCTTTTAGCTACTTAAGAATTGGCACCCAGAGAACTAAGTTGATGCGTGCTTTTCTCTGTCCCAGCTCATAACACTCACATCCATCTCTGTAGGTATAAAATAGGTGATGCCTTTTTTCCCCTGTTGCCTTTGGTTGCCTCAATGCTCTAGGGGCCTGGCTGCCCTGGGGGCCAGGATCTGCATGCTCTCAGCCCTGCATCTTTATGGGATCGCATTTGGGAACAAAAAGGGCAAAATTCTTGGGTCAAATTGGCAGCCGCAGTTGATCTAGTTGAGCACAATTCATACTGCCTGGGGGCAGATTAAGAGCAGGTCTGTCCCAGGAAAGCCCCCTCCAGAAATTTCTCTGAGGACTATGAGATTTTTTTAAAAAAAAAAAATCCACTGGAATAATTGTATTCTGCAGGCCAAATCAGACATACGTAGCGCGCGCGCACACACACACACACACACACCTACCCGTCTTGGTCCTTAAATTGCAATGTAATAAATTTCAGTCTTATTTATTAAGATGTTCATATCTGTACTGTACAGGGCAGTTCACAAATGATAAAGCTATAGCTATGGATGGGGAGAGATGGAATCATACATTAGCAACTGTTGACATGCAAAAAGGTTTCTGCCTCTGGTTTGTGCACGGCATAGTTCTTTGTTTCCTGGGCCACAAGAACTATTATGCTGCTCCTGCTATTTGAGTCTTTGCTGAGTAGGGCAGATATGGTTTTAAAGACTGTTGCGAAGTGCTACATCAAAGTGCAGGAGCCGGGAGACTCTCACTTGGGGGAGATCATTCTAAGGCGATTTGCAGGGCAGGGAAATGCAAAGTGGAGAGCTGCTTTGCTAAGAAATTGACAGATGCTGCTTTGCAGGATACATCCTACAGGAGAAATGTGGTCGTTTCTAGATACAAACGGATGAATCCAGATGAGTGAGCTCATAGTCTGGTGTGTGTGTGTGTGTGTGTGTGTGTGTGTGTGTGTGTGTGTTTAGTTGTGTGTTTGCTTTATGTTTCGAGATAATCGGCCTGTGAATCCCTGCTGCAATTGGTGTACTCTCCCTTTTAGCTATATCTCGTATTGTCTTTTGTGAAACTCCGGATTATGTACACAGAATTCCCAGGATGTCTCTCATCCAAGCATTAACCAAACCCACCTGTTTAGCTACAACAAATCCACTATGCCATGCGCCTTTTATATATTCCCAAAGGTCTGTTCTCCCCAAGGCCCCACTCCTTTTCTCTTTGCCACTTCCTGTCTTAAGAAGTTTGTGCTTGCGATTGAACAATCTGAAATTATTTGCGAAAAGGGCTGATCCGGATGCCAAACACATGTGGGGTGTGAGAGATGGAGGACACAAGA
This sequence comes from Zootoca vivipara, assembly GCF_965207765.1. NCBI lineage: Eukaryota > Metazoa > Chordata > Lepidosauria > Squamata > Lacertidae > Zootoca > Zootoca vivipara. Next base: position 7,108,935 of record NC_142598.1, read on the forward strand.
ACAGCATATATCTGTGTTTTTCTCTCCAACCCCACTGGATCTGCTGGCTCCTTAATGTGTGTGTGTGTTGGGGGGGTGTTATAGCATTGGGGATTAACGTTAAAACCCTCTCCTGTATCACCACTTTCCCATCTTCAGAGCAGTCTCATTCGTTCACACCTTCTTCCCTCATGGAGTCCCTGGCAGCATGTGTAATGGCTGGACCAAGGCCTGCTGAGGTTCTTCAATTTGGTGATCTCATGTGCCTTCAGACTGTTGCCCTGGGACTGAAGTGTGCAGTCATGCAGTAATTAGCAAAATGAAAACCTTATGAGATCCTAATAGCAGATCACTCGAGTCAGGTCTGGTTTGGTCATAGTTTACCCTGTTGTGCAGCAGGCTTCAGCATGGACCTCTGAAGAGTCGCCGCTGGCCGGACGAGGGGAGGAGAGTCTCGAGCTGGCTGCTTGACACAGAATTTCAGCTTTCCAGCAATGCTGCTTCTTTTGTAAGAAGAGGAGCTAGAGGAGCATTTGTGGTGTTGTTGCTGCTGCTGCTGTTTTGTTTTGTTTTGTTTTAAAGTTAGAAGTTAAATTGGTTGACACAGAAGGTGCCTGCTGGAATCTTCTTGGGAGGAAAAGGTCCCCTCCGCTGACCCTGAATACCAGTTGCTAGCCATCACAAGAGGGAAGAATGGAAGTCCTGCCTGCAGGCTTCCGATAGGCATCTGGCCAGCTACTGTGAGAGAGGATGCTGAACTAGATCCAGCAGCTTCTTGTATTCTTAATGAGAGAGTGGCAGTGCACTCATGTCCTGTTTGTAGGCTAGATCCAGCTTGATCTAGCAGGGCTCATTTTATAGCAGACATGTTCAATTGGTCGACCGTGATCGACAGGTAGATCTCCTGGTAGATCGCGGGATCCTTATCGATCATGGGCTTAGAATAACTTCTGAATTAATTCCCCCCCTCGCCCTCCTCGCTCTGTCCCTCCATCACGTCTAGTGGCTGGAGTTTGTTGTTTTCTCATTGCAATGCGGAATACGTTGATCGACTTTAGCGCTGCGTGCGTTTGTTATTTGCGGAGTGTGAGATGAGCGAAGTTTGTCATTCTCCCTTAAGAAAAGCCTAACAACTTTGGTCTCCCCAAGAAAAGTTCAAAAAGCTTTGCTCTCCCCCCCCCCCCAAAAAAAGCTCAACAATTCTGGTCAATCCTCAATGACAATTGGTAGATCACTGCCAGTTTTTGTACACTGGGAGCAGATCTCAGTCTCTTGGGAGTTGGACGGGCCTGTCTTATAGGATTCTCTGATTAAGAGGACTCTGGCAATCTTACTGCTTTATATGGCAAGTTAGGATACCGCCCTGTGAGCCACTATTTCTCAGCCTCAGGCTCCAGTTTGTTGATAATAATGGTAACCTAACTTAATATGACTGTTGCAAGAACAACTGAGAGACGATGCGTGGCAAAATCTTCGACGAACATTTCAAAAATGCACTATAAATGCAAAGTATTATTATTACTTGCAAGTAATCACCCCAGCCTGACATTTGAAGTGTCAGCTTTTTCAGGCAATGCTCCTCCTTATGTCCATCTAGGCACTGGTCAGAACTTTTTGGAAAGTTCCCCATCACAGCTCCCATTTGTTTTAGTGTAGCTTATGCAAGGAGTGTTTCAGAGGTGAGAGGTGAGCTCCAAGAATCCCTCACAGTGTTGCACAGACGGTGCCAATTCACAACCCCCCTGATCTGAGAGTTATTTCCCAGCATTCTTTTTGTGAAATTGCAGTGAATTCTAGGTGTCCCTCATGTATAGTAAGTAAAGGGACCCCTGACCATTAGGTCCAGTCGTGACCGACTCTGGGGTTGCGGCACTCATCTCGCTCTATAGGCCGACGGTGTACAGCTTCCAGGTCATGTGGCCAGCATGACAAAGCCGCTTCTGGCAAACCAGAGCAGCACACGGAAACACCGTTTACCTTCTCGCTGCAATGGTACCTATTTATCTACTTGCACTTTGACGTGCTTTCGAACTGCTAGGTTGGCAGGAGCTGGGACCGAGAATGGGAGCTCACCCTGTTGCAGGAATTCAAACCACCAACCTTCTGATCGGCAAGCCCTAGGCTCTGGTTTAACCCACAGCGCCACCATGGTGCAATTGCTTGGGGCAGCAAAAATGTTTGGAATGGCCATGCTTCAGGAAGTAAAGCTGCGTAGGTTTCGTGTCCTCCTTCCACAGAGAGATGCATGCCTGTGCTTAAGTGAACCAGCATTTATTCTAGCTGGTATGTTTATGTTGAAAATGGGTCACAGTCTGCTCACCTAAAGCTCTGGATACCTTACAAGAGGTTGTTTTCCCCTGAAAAGAGCAAGGGAGAGAGCTAGCAAAGAGGGTGTTGAGGGACTGGGTAACGTTTCAACCAGCCTTTTCTGAAAGGGGAGCAGGTTTGCCGTTAAAGTGTACCTTCTGCCCACTTTATGGCAATGGGTGTATGCAATCATGTTTTGTATTCATGGCACATAGCAGCGGATCTGTGTAGGCTGAGCTGGGGTCTTTCCATCCTTGTGCTCAGATTGTCCTGCTCCAGCAGTGAGAAGGGAGAGCAGAATGTCCCTCTGAAGGGTCTCTTGTCCTGCCTCCGTGTTTTTTATGCTGCCATGTCTAGAACGTGGAGCCCCAAGGGCAGGGTGCCCTCGAGTTGTGGGTTGCAGGAGGCCTAATGCTGAAAGCAAAGGCACTCAAACATAGCTCAGGTGTATGAACAGAAAAATTAGAATGCCCACCGCTAGCATTGGGGGTGGGGGTGGGTGCTCTTGGGATATGTGCATGCGAGCAAGGAGCGAGAACACATTCACCCCTGCAGGTATTTCTTCTATCCCATAATAGCCCTTCAGGCAGTCTCCTGGTCCTGCACCAACTTCACTTTCCCAGGTGTGTTTGCAAGGGAGGGGCAGTGTTTTATGCACTTGGGATTTCCTTCCCTCCCAAACACACAAAAATGCTGGGACAGCTGCCTAGATATATAGGAAGCAAAACCAAGGTTGAAAGCTAGAAGTCTGGTTGTCAGGAGGTTTTGACACGCTTAACCAGAATAGGTCTGGATGGTTGTGTGAATGCAACATGACAGAGTGGAGAAGCTGGTAAAACAGGCTGTTGCTGCGACTGGACCTAGTGCTCTTAGCTTTTCCCTCCCTCCTCCCCCCTCCCATCCCCACCAGGGCAGTTTTCTTAAGTCCCTCACCTTTCTCAAAGCTTGAGATAAAACTGCTACGAGCCATGAATGTCAGACTGAGGTGTCAGCTCTCCGAGAGAGTCCGTGTGTTTTCCTTTCTGCCTCGTTTCCTCCTCCTCCTCCACCACCACCGTGCGAAGCAGAGCTGGGTTACCCGGTCACCTTCCGTGGAGTCTTCCGCCAAGCCCGCCAGGCGTTCTCTGTTGCTGCTGCAGAGGAGGGGAGGCTAGAGCTTCAGAAGCTTTTCTCCTTTCGAGGCCCGGACCTTCCTCTCGCTTCTCTCTTGCCCGGTTTGTTTAGCCAGCTCTTTCTGAGGTGCTCCTTTAGTAACCACCTCCCCCCTCCTCCCCCCCTCTTCCCTCATTTCACTTCCACTCCCCCCCCAGCCGCCGCCTCTCTCTCATTGCCACCTGACATCATTTCCCATCTACCCAGTGCTGCAGTGAGAGAAGAGCGCGCACACACTCACACACAAACGCCAAGCTGGGGATGCAGCTGAGGCTGAGGCCGTGCAAGGAGGTTCCGTCTCCGTGGTGACCGCTGCCCTCGCGCCCGGGAGGAGGAGGTGAGGAGGACGTGCCTCCTAGCAATGCAGCTCCTGCCTTGTTAACTGGATGGCTGCCATGTGGTACCCAGAAGCGGCTGGGAATCTCCAGCCGGCTCCACCTGGAAGAGACCGTTCCTCTTTGCAGTGACTCCGCCTGCTGCCTTCTTCACGAGCGGCTGGACTTTTTTTTTCTTTGCCTCTGCCTCCTGTGCACCGAAGAGAGGGGCTGTGTGTTTTGCTCGTAGCCGGAGCAGCATTGCACTGTGGGTATTTCCTTCCTCATCCGCAGTACAGCCAGAGACGGTGGGGTTTCCTCAGGCTTTGGCCTGCCTTGCCCACCTCCCCGATCCACGGTCCCCTTCTGGGGGCATCAGTGAGGAGCAGCAGAGATGTGAGGGTCCTTGTGCAGGGCGGGTTGGCCAGCAAGAGCCATGCCAGGCCCCAACCCGCTCATGGAAGGAACAGCTCTGTGGGATTAACCCCTTCCTTTCCTACCAACACCAAGGAAAGGGGGCGCCACAGATCGGCCGCTCACCTGGAAAGAGGGAAGACCACGTCGGTGGGTAACCCAGAGAGCTTCTGCCGCCCACTGGCGGAGAACGGAAGATGCCCTTAGTGGATTTTTTCTGTGAGACCTGTGCGAAACCATGGCTGGTTGGCTGGTGGGACCAGGTAATCTGCATATACCTGGGGGGGTGTGGGGGGTGTGGAGGGATGAAATTGGGGGAAGTATGTCTTTTTGTGGGGGTGGGGTGGGGGAGAGAACTTTTCGATGGACAATATCTGATACCCCACCACCACACGGGCAACTGGGGTGGCTTGCTGAGGCAGGTTTAAGGGCGACCAAGAGACGTCTGGTAGCCAGAGCTTTGTTGCCTGCATAATGTTGCTAAGAGTAGCGGGAGAAATGCCTGAATGCCGGAAGGCTCCTAATGCAGTGTGCATCCTGGCAAGGTCAGAAATGGGCATGACTAGTTGGGAGTGCTGCTTGCAACAGCCCGGTCCCGGGAGCGTGGAGTACTGTGTCTGCCAAGAGATATTGGAGGGGGCCTGTGTCCTTCCTGCCTGCCTACAATGTCAACATTCGGGCTGTCGCTACTTCTGTACTGTCCGTTCTCCCCGTGGCTAGAGAGATGTGCAGCCATGGTAGACTCTGATGCTCTGATTTTGTGAGCCTTGGAAGAGAGACCTTACACCATGTGTCTGCTGCCCTGTGTCTATATGTGTCGCATGGACCAACTCAATGGAGCTGTGCATGGCCAGCTACCCTGTCTCTGGAACATGGGATTTTGGGTGGTGCCTCCTTGTGAGTGTGTGGGTCTGTGGAATTGCAGGCGCTTACGGGACTCTTGTCAGTTTTGTTTATTTCAGGTTATGCAGCTTTTTAGAAACACTGCCTTGCCCCGCAGAATTGTGGATATTTTTTCAGGACTGCGTGTCAAGTGTGCTTGTAGAGGTCACAAGGAATATTGGTGTGCATGGATGCTGTTCGTTTCCCCTGGCTTGATTGACTTACTCACTTTCGCTGGATGTGAATTTCAGACAGTGTCTTTTCTTGCCTTTGTGCCTTGGAAATAGAGTGTGTGCACTTTGCACAGGGGCTTGTGCGTAGGTTCCGAGAGGTAGCCCCTTACGTGACGAAAGCTGTTGGTCTTTGGGGGTTGAATGTCATTGTGCTTTTGTAGAGGTCACCCTAAGAATGGCGTTTGAGTCTAGGAAGGAGGCTGTGTGGCTTTGAGTTACCTGCACAGGTGCCTCAGGGGAGCCAAAGGTTGTCAATGGAATTGTGTGCTTTCATGAGATGTGGCTATGTTGAGGAGCCTTGCTGGGATGGTGGGTCTGCATGAGAATGCACCTTGCCAGAAATCTGTATGCATGTGTGCACACGTGTAAACTTGGGTAGAAGTGTTTGCTAAACTGCAGTTCACATGTGTACCATTTTATGGGTGGTGGCAGAAGACACTACAGTACTTCGTTTCTCCTTGCGATAAGTCACCTGATGTAGGTCAACTTCTTATTGGTTGGCCATTGGGCCCCTGAAGCTACAAGGGGGACTTGCTCAAGCCCATGGCTAAGCTACAGTTTGAATGCTAGCCCTCCAGACCATCCAGGAGCCAACACTGGCCTTCACTGGGGCCTTTTTAATTCCCATTTTCCCTTGTCTTTACAATGGCAGCTGCTGCAGGAAGGAGGTAAGATAGTGGAGAGCAAACAGAGCTTTGATGTAAACAAGCCTGCTAGGATATCTCAGTCGGTAGAGCATGAGACTCTTGAACTTAAGAGTTTTGGGTTCTATCCCCACGTTGGGCAAAAAGACCCCTGGATTGCAGGGAGTTGGACTAGATAGCCCTCAGGGGCCCTTCCAACTTTACAGTTCTGTGAAGCCAGTGTGGTAGGGAATGCTGTTAGAGTGGGCAGATCCCAATACACAGACGAAGAGCCCATAGCCCTCCTGGTCACAAGGTGACTGACTGCTGGCCAGTGTTAGGAACTCAAGTATATAAACTAATTCCCAAATGGCACCATAAACCTAGGTTATGGTCGCCACAACAGGATGTCTAGGTGCCTTTTTTGGAGTGGATTTGTTATTATTATTATTATTATTCATTTCATTTCTATACCACTTCATATTTCAAAGGAAAAAAAATCTCAGAAGTGGTTTAAAAAGGTAAAGGGGCCCCTGACAATCAGGTCCATCGTGTCCGACTCTGGAGTTGCGGCGCACATCTCGCTCTATAGGCCGAGGGAGCCGGCGTTTGTCCGCAGATTGCTTCTGGGTCATGTGGCCAGCATGACAAAGCTGCTTCTGGCGAACCGGAGCAGCGCACGGAAACGCCGTTTACCTTCCCGCCGGAGCGGTCCCTATTTATCTACTTGCACTTTGATGTGCTTTCGAACTGCTAGGTTGGCAGGAGCTGGGACCGAGCAACGGGAGCTCACCCCGTTGCAGGGATTCGAACCGCTGACCTTCTGATCAGCAAGCCCTAGACTCTGTGGTTTAACCCACAGCGCCACCTCAATCCAGAATAAAACAAATTCAAGCTTTAAAGAAAACATTTCCGATTCTTCTCTAAGTGACATTTTTATTCCCCCATATTTATTTATCTACTGAATTAATATAGCTGCCCCATAGCCACTGGCGGAGGAAGAGGTGTGCAGGGGGAGTGCACCGCCCCCAACAGATGATCCCGGCTGGGTGCCATCGCGGCTCCCCTCCCCACCCACCCGCGCTGGGCACCCTGCCCCCAGGATGCGCACCAGCCCCGCCCCCGCCTGCTCTTCGCGCCCCCCCCCCCGGTGCTGGAGCATGAAGCTTCACCACTGCCCATAGCAGAACTCTAGGAAGCCAGTGTCGTCTAGTGATTAGAGTGTCGGACTAATAACTGGGAGATCAGGGTTCAAATCCCCACTCAGTCATGAAACTCACTGGGTGACCATGGACCAGTCACAGCCTCTTAACCTCCCTCACATGGTCATTGTAGGGATTAATTGAGGAAGAGGGTGAACCATATACTCTTCGAAGAAGAAAAAAAAGGTGGGATATAAATGCAATAAATATGCCCTTCTGCTTAGATGTCAGTTGCCAACCTGACATCCAGAGATCTCCATGTGGTCACAATTGAACCTGTGCCAGTTGCAAAATATGCCTGGCTAATTTCTAACACTGCTACTGGCCACAGGTTGCCCATCGCTGCCTAATTGGGCATCAGTTCTTGTTTGCTTCAGATGAATTGCTCATGGCGAATATCCCACCCCCCAACAAAAACTCCCGCTCCTCTTGAGTCACAATGATTAGGGGTTCAGGCTCTCAGGAGGAAAAAACCAAGACCTCCCCTTAGATCTGGTGCTCTATTGACACCAAAATAAGAATCCAATAGAGCATGGCAAGTTTTATGGCCTGGTTTCAGCAGTGCTCAGTTCTTTCAAGAAATTAAAAACAGTGTCTTTTTTAAGACGGCAAGTGTGAAGGTGTCCCCTGCCATTCTGTGGTAGCTGAAACATTCAACAAAACAGTGGTACCTCTGGTTAAGAACTTAATTCATTCTGGAGGTCCGTTCTTAACCTGAAACTGTTCTTAACCTGAGGTACCACTTCAGCTAATGGGGCCTCCCGCTGCCACCGCACTGCCGGAGCACAATTTCTGTTCTCATCCTGAAGCAAAGTTCTTAACCTGAGGTACTATTTCTGGGTTATTTCTACTTCCATTTCTACTACTATTTCTACTTCCACCCTCTAAGCCAGTGATGGCAAACCTATGACACGCGTGTCAGACGTGACATGCAGAACCCTCACTGCTGGCACGCGCCCCATCGGCCCATTCACACTGTTGTTGTTGTTTCCCCCCCATTTGTTCTCCCACTCCTCCTACAGCTTGTCTCCGCTAGAGCTTGTCTCCGCTACAGCTTGTCTCCACTGTTAAAACCCGGATCCTTTTTTTTTGTTGTTGTTGCTAGTAGTCAGAGATTGGTTTTTAACCCTTTATGTGCTGTTTTTTCTGGTGCTTTGACAGACTATGATTGGGTGTAACAGCGTTCGTTTTTTTAACCCGTTCTGTGCTGGCTTTTTTGGCGCTTTGGCAGACTATGTTGGTGCTGCGTGTTAGTTCCAGCAAAGGTATTATTTGTCATTTATTTCTGTTCTCTTCCCCCCCCCAAAAAAAGCGCAGCAGCTTTGGGGCACCCACCCCAAAAAAGCAAAGCAACTTTTGCACCCCCCAAAAAACCTCCAAAACTTTGGTCAGCAGCTCCCCCCAAAAAGCTCAACAATTCTGGGCACTTTGTGATAAATAAGGGGGGTTTGGTTTGGTTTGGTTAAATAACTGGTTTTTGGTTGATTAAATACAGTTATATAGTACAATTATACATTTTTGTTATTTAAACTATAAATATCGTGAAATTATGGGTTTTTTCTCGAAGTGACACACCACCCGAGTTATGCTCCGTTTTTTGGCGAATTTTGACACACCAAGTTCAAAAGGTTGCCCATCACTGCTCTAAGTAGCAGTGGCACAGGCGGGGGGGGAGTGTCAAGTGAGGACCCCCACCCACCAATGGCTACAGCTTGTTGTGAGCTCCTGTACTGTAGTATCCTCTGCTCTTTCAACATTTCATCTACTTCGCCACTGGTCTCCAGCCTCCCATAGCTGGAACCTGTCTTTTACCATGAAGTCGTAAAATGGGACTTGGACTTGCTTTTAATTTTTAACAGTATATATCTGTCTTTTAATTCTCCCACTGGTTCTTCTCCTTCCTTCTTTCTTTGGAGACCCTTTATACCGAAACAGAAAAATTGCAGCGGTGCCGCTGGATTCCACCTCCATGAGGTTGCAGGCCAACGCAATGTACCACACTAGTTCCTTGGTTCTAAGCAAAATCTCTTCCTACCCCAGAAAATGGGGGACAGGAAGAAGTGTCACTGCCAACATACTTATCAATAACCTCTTGGAACTCCTGCTTGCTTTTGACCTCTAAATCCCCTTCTATGTTTGTGTCAACTCCTTTTTTTATCAAATTGGCCTCTCAAGTCAGCTTCTACCTGCTGATCTGCAGGTAGTGTGTACCCCAAGGTTTCCCCCCACCCCATCCCCGATCCCTCACTTCCTCTAACACAGTGGACTGTGTTTTTCTACTGTGAATTTTGACCTAGCTTGCTATGAGCATCACCAGACTGCAGAACCCAACATAAGCTATGTGCTCTCTTAGTATTTCTGGGAGTTTTGCCTCCCTGCTCCTACCTCCCTGTATATACCTGTCTGAGCGTCAAGGCATGCAGTCATGGGGAAAAGGCATACAGTTTCTATGTGTCTCTGTTATTTTATGCCTTCTGCATGTTCATTGGATTCCATGTGGTGAGGAAGTCTTTGCAGAATGCAGCTGTGTTTCCTTTTTGTTTGGGAGGGTTCAGGGGGAAGGGGAGGGGATGGTTGTATCATAGCTGCCAAGTCTCCCGTTTTCCCCGGGAAACCCCCGTTTTTAAAGCCATTTCCCGCTGTCATCCCAAATGGCGAAATATCCCGTAATTCCCCCAGATTTCTTCCGGTGCTTCTCTGCCCATGTCTGGGCACCGGAAATCGGGCAGCGCCGGCACCGGAAGTTGCTTCTACGCATGTCTGGACATGCGTAGAAGTGACTTCCGGTGCGGACGCTGCTGATCCCATATTTTTCTAACCGGGACTTGGCAGCTATGGGTTGTATATGTGGTGATGAGGGAAGGGAGAAATGTGCTAAGAGGAAGGCACGCTTGGCAAATCCACACCGTGATCAACTCCCGCCCGGAAACCAATGTCCCCACTGTGGAAGGACATGCGGATCCAGAATTGGCCTCCACAGTCACTTACGGACTCATTGTTAAAACCGTGTTTATGGAAGACAATCTTACTCGGCTACGAGTGATCGCCAAAGAAGAAGAAGAAGATGAGGGAAGGAGAAATAGAACTGCTGTGTTCATAAAAGGAGATGCTGCAGGTCTTTCCAAATGAGCCGTCAAAACTTGACCTGGGCACTGCTTAGTTTTTGCAGTTTAGTCACTCAGGGCCCAATTCAAGTTGCAGCATGAGAAGCAGAATGTGGGGAGGGAAGAATAGCATTGTTTCGGTGTGAACTGCTGATCCATTGCTAGCCTCTTATAAAATTAAAGACTTGCAGTGTTCTAGTGTGGCAGCACACAACCTTCAAATAACTAAACTGACTTAACTGCTCCTGACTCCCAGTTCTTAGCATCCCACTCTGTGCAGTGGGGTGTTTAGGGGAGGAGCAGTATCTCTGGTGAGGGACACGTCATGCTCCTTCTGGGGTAGTTTGCCCACCTTTGGTGCCCACCCTGCATTCAGCTCTCAGCTGTGCCTCCTAGAAACTGACAGCCCCCCCCCCCCCAGAAATGGCTTCAACTGGCCAGCTACCCCAGGTTACCATGGGTGTTAAACCCTCAGTGAGTCGGGCGAGTTAGGGACTTGTCTATCCCCTGCATGCGAAGACAGGCTCCGGTGCATTTCCGAGCACAGTTCAAAGTGTTGGTGCTGACCTTTAAAGCCCTAAATGGCCTCGGTCCAGTATACCTGAAGGAGCGTCTCCACCCCCATCATTCTGCCCGGACACTGAGGTCCAGCACCGAGGGCCTTCTGGCGGTTCCCTCGTTGCGAGAAGCCAAGTTGCAGGGAACCAGGCAGAGGGCCTTCTCGGTGGTGGCGCCCACCCTGTGGAATGCCCTCCCATCAGATGTCAAAGAGAAAAACAGCTACCAGATTTTTAGAAGACACCTGAAGGCAGCCCTGTTTAGGGAGGCTTTTAATATTTAATAGATTATTTTATTTCATTTTCTGTTGGAAGCCGCCCAGAGTGGCTGGGGAAACCCAGCCAGATGGGTGGGGTATAAATAATAAATTATTATTGTTATTATTATTGAGCATAATGGGTCTAATGGTCAGGAAGGCAGTTTCTGCATGTGCCAAAGAGAGAAATGAGGGGCAGGTGGGGCTCACCATCCTGGGAAGGTAGGTCTTCTAGGGGAAGGAAAACTCTGATCCTAAACCTCCACTGCCTTGTGGCCATCCTCATTTGTGAGAAAGGCTTCAGAAGTAAACCATGTGGAAAAACCTATACTTGCTGTCTCCTGGGACATCTTTGAGTGAAGAAAGGGCCAAGGAGTAAACCCTACACCAGCGGAGTCCCTAAGGCGGTTGAATGGTGCCTTGTGTGCCTCCTTCTGGCAACTCCTGCAGCCAGGCTGGTGCCCAGCGTATTGCTCTGCTTTCCTTTGGTCCACACCAGTGAGGCTGAGAGTCTTGTCATCTGGGCAGCCTGGGACCTTCATACACACTGCCCTGGCTTGCGCCCCAGGGAGGTCACTTCGGTGCTGCTAATGCAGCAAAAACAACGCGGGAGACAGCAGTTTCAGCAGGCCCTCTGTCTCTTCATCCCGAGGCGTACCCTTACGTGGTCTCCTGAGACAGGTGGATGCCAACCGACCACTCTGTGGTTTGGGCTCTTGGAGAGAGAGTGTGTACCAACATGCACACACATGCACACTTCCTTTACGGCTGTCTGCTCCTACTGCAGGGCCAGCTTGATAGAGGATAGGCTGACGCTGAGCTCAGGTCACCACCTGTTCTGATGGTGGGCGATAGGAACGGTAGTAGAGAGGAACCACGCCAAAGGCTTGGATTGGTACAGAGCTTTTTCCCTCATCTGCCAAGCCAGAGATTTGGGATGTGATAGAGGCTTGTCAGTGTTGGCACCCGTCTCCCTTTGCACACCATCGATGTGACACCACCTGATACACATGCGGAAGGCGTTCTTTATGCTTGCTCGCCCCAGCTGCTGCCCGGCTCCTGGGTTCCTGGGCTGCCAGGCAGAAGCTGGGACAAGTGAAGGCAATGATTGCCCTCCCTCTTCCCAGCCCCCACGTGGCGGCCCCCTCAATTTTGGGGGTGGCACAGACCCCTGCCCCCAAATATTGGAGGGCTGGAGCCCCTTGCGCCCCATATACCCCGCACTCCTGATTACAAGATAGCCCACTGTGGCTAGTTTACATTTAACTGGAACGTTGCATGCCCCTTATCCAACCCACTTGCCCTCGGACAGGATGTTGCACTCTGAAATATTCCCAAAATACAGAGGGCGGCGTTTGAAAGTCATGCTGTTGGTGTAGCTGTTTGGACAGCAAGATGTCTTGGACGCTATTCTCTGATTGCTGGGGCTCATGAATGCACCTTGGGCACTTCCTACCCATGCAAACCAGATGTGCCAGGTGTTTCAGCCTGCTCTTGATCTATTCTGAGATACTGGGCTCTACACTAGGGATGGACAAGAGGTGAATTGATCTCTGGGTAACTTGTAAATCAGCGAAGGTTTCTGTTCAACAGTAGCAACAACTATACTGTAAGTCTCTCTCTTTGGCTGCTGAAATGAAGAACATTTAGAGTGGAATTTTGTATGAGAAGACTGAGACGAAAGCAAATTCCTGGGATGAGCATGTGCTCAGAGGCATCCTTTTACCCTTCTTTAATTCTTAACTTTACGTTTGCCCCGCTGAACCGCTTTGCAAGTATTTGGCTTCAGTTTGTGGGTCCTGTTGAAAAGAAAGAGGGTAGTCTGCCCACCTCTGCTCTCCAGCTTGCACAAATCTGGTGCCCTCCGGATGTGTTGGACTCCCACTAGCCAGCATGACCAATGGTCAGGGATAATGGGAGTTCTAGTCCAGCAACATCTGGAAAAGCACCAGGTTGAAGGAAGCTGCCTGGACACTTCTGGCATTCCAAGGTTGGGTGATTTTAGAAATTGGCTACACATGCCTTTCCTCCCTTAATAAGTCATACCGGTAGCATTTTTTTCTCCAGAGAAGACAATGAGTAAGCTGTATTTCATAGTGTTTTGCTTAAGAAGCTTACTAAATGATCGTTTTATAGGGCAGCAGAAGCACAGCTTTGCCCATTTGGTACATGGGACCGAGATATTGACTCTTAAGGAAGAGCTTCTGTTTCAGAGGAACCCCAATTTGCCTAGCCCTAGATCCGCAGTATGATTCGGAAAGTGTGGTATATTGGGAAATTGATATTATCTTTCCATATTTTGTTGTGTTTTGGAGTGTTCTCTAGTATGTGGCTGCATAAGCATCTGCGGCAGCTGGAGAAGGGAGGTATGTACTGCATACTTTCTTCTTTGGCAATCACTCGTAGCTGAGTAAGAATGCCTTCCATAAACACGGTTTTAACAATGAGTCCGTAAGTGACTGTGGAGGCCAATTCCGGATCCACATGTCCTTCCACAGTAGGGACATAGGTTTCCAGGTGGGAGTTGATCACGGTGTGGATTTGCCAAGCGTGCCTTCCTCCTCTTAGCACATTTCTCCCTTGCATCCTTCAAAGCCCATGACACCTTTGATAAAGGCTGTTCTCCAACTGGAGCGCTCACAGGAAAGTGTTTCCCAGTTGTTGGTGCTTATATTACATTTTTTTAGATTTGCCTTGAGACAGTCGTTAAACCTCTTTTGTTGACCACCAGCATTACACTTTCCATTTTTAAGTTCGGAATAGAGGAGTTGCTTTGGAAGACGATAATCAGGCATCCGCACAACATGACCAGTCCAACGAAGTTGATGTTGAAGAATCATTGCTTCCACAATTGGTGGTCTTTGCTTCTTCCAGTACACTGGCATTAGTCCGCCTCTCTTCCCAAGTGATGTATAAAATTTTCCGGAGACACCGTTGATGGAATCTTTCATACTGCATAGTGCTGGTGATGTCACTAATGACATAACTGCTATTCTCAGGCACATGTTGCCAACTTAAGTGGCACTCAACCTGCAAAAGAGAATTGCGTTGCAAAGTATTGCTCAAGAGAAGACTCTAGATCAGTCCCCCCACACAATACATAGAGGCAATCAGCTTTCCCACTTGACTTTAAGACTTCCAGGGATACCCCCACAGATATGAAACAGAAAATGGCGTCCCCCAGACTTGGCTGTTGATGCTTGCCAGTTTGAGCATCCTTGGAAATCCCTTTGTATAGACTGAGCACTTCCCTTTTTTGTGCCTTTTTAAAAACAAGGAGAGTGGGAATAGCAGTACATCTCCCACATATGTATTCCATACTTCACCCTCACCAATTACTTGTTAATGGTTGTTGTGGTTCTAGGACCCGCCCCCCACGAAAAATAAAGACACAGTGACACAAGGATTTAAGTTAATGGGTAAAATAAGGCCACAACTTTAGAGCAAGTGAGAGGTATTGGCTTAGGCATTGGACACCCTAGCAAGCATGACTCCACCCCGCTTAGCGGGGGGTCATATCAGGTTAACACCCCAAGGAAGGAGCCTGTTGATGCAAATACAACTGAAAGCTCCCCCTGGTGTCACCGGGGGTCGTGCCATGGCCCTAGCCCCCAGCAGGGCATCCGACGGGATCCACGACCGCCGGATCCCTTAAGGGGATACCCCTATAGGAGGAGGGTTGGATGATGGCCACAACCAGTCCTCAAACACACCAGACAACTCCATATTCCAATGCCTAACCACCAAATATCGAAAGAAGTTGTGACGAATTGCTACGAGGTAGGCGAAAAAACCAAGAGGCCGGTGCCAATTAGCCAACTGGATAAAAAACTCCTACCAGGCCCCCTTGGGCAACCAGGGCAACCAACCGAAGTCCATAGCAAGGTCAAAGCACACACACAAAGGGAAGACCTAAAGGGAAGGTGGGCTGGAGATCTGTCGGGATGCAGCAGAAGAAGGAGGATTCAAATGCTGCCGCGCCACCTTAAATGTATGTAGACCCCGCCCTCGGGCCAGCCCTATTGGCCAGCCCAGAGGCTTGGCGCGGCAGCCGGGATAGGCTGTAGCAGGGGGCCGATACACGCCCCCCTGCTTGCCTGCAAAGTCTCCCCTCCCGGAAGAGGAGAGATGTTGTCTTTTAGTCAGGGGTTTCTTTCCTCCCCCAAACAGCTTAAATATGGCAGGAGTGGGATTTGAACGGACTGCCTGCTTAATGCCATAATAATCCAATCCTGAACCTGTTCACTTAGAAGTAAACCTCATTGACTACTAGAAAAGAATGCAGAATCAATCCCCTACCTTCCTTTCTAGTATTGGGAGACAATTACTAATATTGTATTTGATTTGATTTTCTCTGGTTCTTTTATACCTAGTTCTTTCAGCCTTTTCTTGCAAGACGTGCCTTTCTGGCTCATCAATAACCCTCTTGAGTCATGCCCAGAGCAGAGACCTTCAAATAAAATCATGCCAGCATTGAAAAATAGCAGTATTATAGCTTCCCTAGTCTTAGGAATAGTGCTGTTATGAACAGAGCCTATAATGATGGCGTTGGCACTTTGTATTTCACAAAACTCCACTTTTGGACAGTTTATACCAGGGGTCCCCAGACTTACTGGCGTTTGGGCCGGTTCCCACTGCGCCGATCACGCGGCGGGCCGGAGGACGGGGGGAGTGCGTGTCTGTGCGGGCCGGCAGGCGGGGGAGTGCGCGCCCGTGCGCATGCGCACGGGCGCTTACTGGCGCGGCGGCACGCTTCCAGGGTGGAAAAAGCGCTGAAAATCCGTTGTGCGCATGCGTATGGGCCTCCCCCGACCCGGAAGTGCACCAGAAATGACCTCTTCCGGGTCGGGAGAGGCCCATACGCATGCGCACAGAGGATTTTCGGCGCTTTTTTCCCGACCCGGAAGAGCGCTACCGCGCTGCGCGCCGTAAGAGCGGGCAGCGGGGGTCGTCGCGGGCCGGATTGGCAGGCCAATTGGGCCGCATCCGGCCCCCGGGCCGTAGTCTGGGGACCCCTGGTTTATACTTTCAGCAGCATCAAATTGTACAGGTTTTTTCCTGGACTAGATTGCTTCAGGCAGCGCCAGAGTGAGCAGCTGTATACGAAATAAAGATGTTACAAAATAAAGATGTTGATGAGAAAGCCATGCTGAGCGCTTCTCCCTCTTGGTAGTTTTGTATGTACAGTAAGCCTGACCACTTGATTCTGGTGAGGGTTTACTGGCCTCAGCTGACTCAGGTTCATTTTGTTATCAAATGTGACTCTTACAACCTTATCAGAAGTGTTGCTTCCTAGTCAGATTCCTCTCTTACAATGGTGCATTTTGTTTTTCATACCTATACGGAACACTTTGCATTTGTCCTTGAAAAAACTTCATTTCCTGTCTGTGTGCCCAGCTCTTCAGTTTTTGAGAACTTTTAATTTTTAACTTATCCTCTAGGCTGGGGCAGTGGAGCCCGTGCTCCCCACCCCCCAGTTCCTGCTATGCAACAACTCCCATCAGCCCTGACCATTGAATCATAGAATCATAGAGTTGGAAGAGACCACAAGGGCCATCCAGTCCAACCCCCTGCCAAGCAAGAAATACCATCAAAGCATTCTTGACATAAGCCTGTCAGGCCTCTGCTTAAAGACCTCCAAAGAAGGAGACTCCACCACACTTCTTGGCAGCAAATTCCACTGTCGAACAGCTCTTACTGTCAGGAAGTTCTTCCTAATGTTTAGGTGGACTTTTCTTTCTTGTAGTTTGAATCCATTGCTCTGTGTCCACTTCTCTGGAGCAGCAGAAAATAACCTTTCTCCCTCCTCTATATGACATCCTTTTATATATTTGAACATGGCTATCATATCACCCCTTAACCTTCTCTTCTCCAGGCTAAACATACCCAGCTCCCTAAGCCGTTCCTCATAAGGCATCGTTTCCAGGCCTTTGACCATTTTGGTTGCCCTCCTCTGGACACGTTCCAGCTTGTCAGTATCCTTCTTGGAACTGTGGTGCCCAGAACTGGACACAGTACTCCAGGTGAGGTCTGACCAGAGCAGAATACAGTGGTACTATTACTTCCCTAGATCTAGACGCTATACTCCTATTGATGTAGCCCAGAATTGCAGTGGCTTTTTTAGCTGCTGCATCACACTGTTGACTCATGTCAAGTTTGTGGTCTACCAAGACTCCTAGATCCTTTTCACATGTACTGCTCTCAAGCCAGGTGTCTCCCATCCTGTATTTGTGCCTTTCGGTTTTTTTGCCCAAGTGTATAGTACTTTACATTCCTCCCTGTTAAAATTTATTTTGTTTGCTTTGGCCCAGTTGTCTAATCTGTTAAGGTCATTCTGAAGTGTGATCCTGTCCTCTGGGGTATTAGCCACCCCTACCAATTTGGTGTCATCTGCAAACTTGCTCAGGATGCCCTCAAGCCCATCATCCAAGTCATTGATAAAGATGTTGAATAAGACTGGGCCCAAGACAGAACCCTGTGGCACCCTACTAGTCACTACTCTCCAGGATGAAGAGGAGCCATTGATGAGCACCCTTTGGGTTCGGTCAGTCAGCCAGTTACAAATCCACTGAATGGCAGCATTGTCTAACCATTGGCTGTGCAGTCTGGGACTGATGGGAGCTGGAATCCAGCAACAGCTGAAGGGCCACACGTCCTCCATCCCCACTCCAGACTCTTTGTCATTCGCCACAAATTTGTGTCATTTACAGAACTGATAGCTGTACAGTCATACCTCAGTTTAAGTACGCCTCGGTTTGAGTATTTGCAGTTTTAAGTACTCCACGGACCTTTCTGGAATGGATTAATCCACTTTCCATTACTTTCTCTTTTTTTAAAAAAATCAATTTTTATTCCACTTTCCATTACTTTCAATGGGAAAGTTCGCTTCAGGTTAAGTACGCTTCAGGTTAAGTACAGGCTTCCGGAACCAATTACACTAATACCTCGGGTTAAGTACGCTTCAGTTTTAAGTACTCCACGGACCGTCTGGAACGGATTAATCCAGGCATCCCCAAACTGCGGCCCTCCAGATGTTTTGGCCTACAACTCCCATGATCCCTAGCTAACAGGACCAGTGGTCAGGGATGATGGGAATTGTAGTCCAAAACATCTGGAGGGCCGAAGTTTGGGGATGCCTGGATTAATCCACTTTCCATTACTTTCAATGGGAAAGTTTGCTTCCGGTTAAGTTCGCTTCAGGTTAAGTACAGACTTCCGGAACCAATTGTGTTTGTAAACCGAGGTGCCACTGTACTCGTATCAAGCCTCATTCCAACCTGATCTTGATCCATATGTGATTTCTCCACCAATCTGCATATTCATTTTAAAATACAGTAGTTTCTTCTAGTTCAGTGCTCCCCAACCTTTTTATCACCGCGGACCAGTCAACGTTTGATAATTTTACTGTGGCCCGCTGAGGGGGGGGGGCGTTTATTGTTTATATTTTATTAAGATTGTTTTGATTTAATAATTTTAATTTAATTGTATTTAATGATCCTTAGGCGGCCCGGTACCAATTGATCCACGGACCGCTACCGGTCCGTGGCCCGGGGGTTGAAGACCACTGTTCTAGTTCATATCTTCCAGACTTCCACGCCTGGCTCTCATGAGGGACTAAGGCCTCCAAAGAATTGCACAAATAGAATAGAATAGAATAGAATAGAATAGAATAATTTATTGCCCAAGTATCAACCATTGTTGTTGTTGTTTAGTCGATTAGTCGTGTCCGACTCTTCGTGACCCCATGGACCATAGTACGCCAGGCACTCCTGTCCTGCACTGCCTCCCGCAGTTTGGTCAAACTCATGTTCGTAGCTTCGAGAACACTGTCCAACCATCTCGTCCTCTGTCGTCCCCTTCTCCTTGTGCCCACCATACTTGGCATTTTGCTTCGACTACTGTACATTGCAATGTAAAGAAAAAACGTACCTCATACAAACACTATTCCCCTCCCAATACAACAGCACAGAGGAAAAACCCCATACCACCATATGTACCTGCGAGGTGTTCCTTGCCTGCTAAATCATTTATTTTTCAAAACAGGAAGTTAGGATGGTGTAGGATGTGTACTTTAACAACAATAAAAAGTTGAAAGCTGGTTGTTCATAACCCATTTTCTTCAAAATGTTTATGAACTTACTTATTGTAACATCTTTCCCAGCATTGATGCTTGCAGGTGCATAATTCCATGAGTAGTTCTCCCTTCCCCCTTTTAAAAGATATGTGTTCTTGTGCTTCTCTTCCGTCTTGAAGGGCCAGGTATGTTTCCCATGAATTGTCAAGTATGGCAGCTATTATTTCTGAGATTTGCTTACTTAAGTTTCTAATTCGTTTTGATGCCTGAGGTAGAAAACTCAACTGTTAGTTACCTCCACCCACACTCCCTTCTCTAATTAATATGGGACGCAATCTGTCAGGATGTTTGCATTGGCATGAATGGGAAGTGTGCAAGAGCATTACTGTGCAGTTCTTCCTGTTCATTTCAGTGGGGCTTGTACAGGAGAGCTTCCCCATAGTTTGCTCCTTGTAACAGAGATCAGTCTGCCACCCTTAATGGGTGTAGAATCCTCTGGGATTCCTTGGATAAAATGCTGTCTTAACTCTGCTGAGTTAGACAATTTAGATTGTCTAGGTCAGTGTTTCCCAACCTTGTGCCTCCAGCTGTTTTCGGACTACAATTCCCATCATTCCTGACCACTGGTCTTGCTAGCTAGGAATGATGGGAGTTGTAGTCCAAAAACAGCTGGAGGCACAAGGTTGGGAAACACTGGTCTAGGTGATCCTTTATTTCACTGACTTTTTGTCTTTATCTGTGAAGTATTGCTGCTTTCCTTCTTCATCAAGATGGAAAGCATTCAAGCTTCGGCCGGCAGCCCATTCCCCACAGCATGGTTTCAACCTATAGTAAAAGGTGTACAGTACTCTTGGTAAACCAGACTGGAGTATCTCCTCCCCACAAGCCCATAAAAGGAAAAAACCATAATCCCTGGTTTATGTCTGAACCCAAAACATTACGGTTTGTTTCACTCTCAACAAACCACTGCCAGCAGGCCAGGAGAAAACCTTAGCTACAAATCATGGTTGGTTAGGAGCAAAACAAACCTCACATCCAAACCAGTGGTATCCGCAAAGCTAGGAGCCGTATTTTTGCTTCAGTGGTGTTTCTCATGTACCTTGACCTGAGTTGAGCAAGTTCTAAAAACCAGTGTTGTCATTTCCAAAGAAAGAAAGAAAGAAAGAAAGAAAGAAAGAAAGAAAGAAAGAAAGAAAGAAAGAAAGAAAGAAAGAAAGAAAGAAAGAAAGAGGGGTGGGATAATATCACCCCTCTCACCCTCATGCACATGCCTAACTAAGTCTTGTACTCTTGGTATATTCAAGCGTGGCCAGTCTTCAGATACTGTACTTCAGATATTTGTACTGCCAGGTTCAGGCCCAGGGTCAGCAACTGACACCCTTATGCAGGACCCAGTCAGAGGCCCTGACGCTTAATCTGAGTCCCCTTGGTGCTCAGCTACAACCTGCCATTTTAAACTTCCCCACACTACCCTGGAGCAACACTACAACCGAGTGCTTTGTTAACCTACAGTTTATGAAAGTGCAGTCATGGTATTGCGGGGGTCTAACCCGCTTAGGGGGACCCAGGTGGCGCTGTGGGCTAAACCGCTGAGCCTAGGGCTTGCCTAGAGTCGGTCACGACTGGACCTAATGGTCAGGGGTCCCTTTACCTTTACCTTTAACCCGCTTAGGAAAACAAATAATGGGGTGGAAGGAAGCGCCAGGTGATTTGAACCGTTCCAGCCCCCCCTGCAATGTAGGAATCTCGACTAGATCGTACATGACAGATGGCTATCCAACCTCTGCTTAAAAACCTGCAAGGAAGGAGAGTCCACCACCTCTCGTAGCACTGCTGAACAGCCCTTACTGTCAGAAAGTTCTTCCTTGTGTTTAGTTGGTGTTGGTGTTAGTTGTGTTTAGTTCTTTTAACTTGAAGCCATTAGTTCAAGTCCTCCAGAGCAGGAGAAATCAAGTTCCGTGTGACAGCCCTTTAGATATTTGAAGGGTGGCGCTGTGGGTTAAACCACAGAGCCTAGGGCTTGCCAATCAGAAGGTTGGCGGTTTGAATCCCTGCGACGGGGTGAGCTCCCGTTGCTCGGTCCCAGCTCCTGCCAACCTAGCAGTTCGAAAGCACATCAAAGTGCAAGTAGGTAAATAGGTACCGCTCCGGTGGGAAGGTAAACACCGTTTCCGTGCACTGCTCTGGTTTGCCAGAAGCGGCTTTGTCATGCTGGCCACATGACCTGGAAGCTGTACGTCGGCTCCCTCGGCCAATAACGCGAGATGAGCGCCGCAACCCCAGAGTCGGTCACGACTGGACCTAATGGTCAGGGGTCCCTTTTCCTTTATCTTATCTCCTCTCAGTCTCCCCTTTTCCAGGCTAAGCAACCCCGGCTCTTTCAGCCATTCCTCATAAGGCTTGGCTTCCAGACCCTTGATCATCTTGGTCACCTTTCTCTGCACACATTCCAGCTTGTCAATGCCCTTCTTAAACTGTGGTGCCCAAAACTGGGTGGGAGACACAACAGCAGCCACCTGGCCTTCTTGCCATACCACAAACCTGCCTGACTCCCTATGAATGAGGCAGATGTGGGAGCAGCACAGAAGGGAAAAGAGAGGATGTTGTTAATCCTACCTAGGTGGAAAGAGCCTTCAGCTTGGGGGCAGAGAGGGGAAATGGAAGCTTTTCTTACTCTGTCTCAGATTGCGAGGGCATTTGCCGCTGCTTGCCTGAATTTTGGGTTTCTGGAGAGACTGTTTCCCCGAAAGATCAGTAGGGGTATATGTGTTTAACATAATATAAGGGTAATGGGTTAAATCCAAGGGATTCTATCCTGCGTTTGGAGGGTTTCCTAGAGACCCGGTCCTCTGGTCTGAAAATGGGGGCAGTTGCTAAGGAGACTCTTGTTGCTATGGAGATAGCTCTGGGACGCAGTGGATTGGCTGCCAGAGATGACGAGGATGCCACTTCTGTTCCCCTTTTCATGTCTCTTCTCTCCCCCCCCCTTTTGTGGTTCCGCTATATGCAGCTTTGAGGAAATGTGTGATGGTAAGCAGGAGGGGAGGGATCGGTAGCTTTGCTAAGGGGAGAAAAAGATGAAATCAAAGCAATGGAGGAAGATGTTTGGGACACGTGATCCTGGGGCAGAGGCTGGAGAGAGAATGAGCTTGTAGGCTTGGAATGGAAGAGGCCAGAGAAACTGGGCCTCAGCCTGCACTAGCATGGCAAGGGAAAATGGGACACCCTAGGTGCAGCTGATCAGAGTGATTAAAATGTGTCAGGCTGACCTTGCAGCCAAGAGAAGTGGGGAAGGAGCTTATTGACACACTGGTTAAGTTCTCACACATATAAGAACTCCATCTTTACTTGTGAAAACTTGGGACTGCCCACAAACACTGCCCCCGCTTCGATCTCTGAGCACAGCCACAAACACTCGTTCTCGAAGGTGGACTTAGCTATTAGCAGCCGAGACTGAAGCACAGGACCAAGTTCTCATGCAGAAGGGCAATTGAGCTGGTAGACCTGTGCTGTGGACCATACCACTTTAGACTGCTGGAGGATGTTTCACACGACAGAAAGGTTCCCTACAGGGGGTGGAAATTCCTGCACATATAAAATTGGCAAGTCAGAGGGAAAGGTGAGCTAGGATCCTGCTTCCTGGCATGCTAATTGGCTGTGTCCTGGGAATTTTATTTATTGCATATGTATCTCATGCAAAAAATGGTCTGAAGCTCAACATCAAAAAAAACAAGATCATGGCCACTGGTCCCATCACCTCCTAGCAAATAGAAGGGGAAGAAATGGAGGCAGAGAGAGATTTTACTTTCCTGGGCTCCTTGATCACTGCAGATGGTGACAGCAGTCACGAAATTAAAAGACGCCTGCTTCTTGGAAGAAAAGCAATGACAAACCTAGACAACATCTTAAAAAGCAGGGACATCACCTTGCCGACAAAGGTCCGTATAGTTAAAGCTATGGTTTTTCCAGTAGTGATGTATGGAAGTGAGAGCTGGACCATAAAGAAGGCTGATCGCTGAAGAATTGATGCTTTTGAATTATGGTGCTGGAGGAGACTCTTGAGAGTCCCGTGGACTGCAAGAAGATCAAACCTATCCATTCTGAAGGAAATCAGCCCTGAGTGCTCACTGGAAGGACAGATCCTGAAGCTGAGGCTCCAATACTTTGGCTACCTCATGAGAAGAGAAGACTCCCTGCAAAAGACCCTGAAGGGGTCGACAGAGGATGAGATGGCTGGACAGTGTTCTTGAAGCTACAAACATGAGTCTGACCAAACTGCGGGAGGCAGCAGAAGACAGGAGTGCCTGGCGTGCTATGGTCCATGGGGTCACGAAGAGAAGGACACGACTAAACGACTAAACAACAACAACAATCTCTTGCTATTCCATCGCCTTTCATCTGGCACGATACAGCCCAGGCATAGTTTGACTACATCACCTGCTATTTGGAAGCAGTAGGCCACAATTTAGCAAGCGGTAACCTATCAGGGTTACATTCCATGAAACAGGATGCCATTTGTCTACAGTGCCTGGTCCAGTGTGTGTGGAGGGGAGAACACGGCCACAGTTATGGAATAAAAATATCTCCTTACAACTTCCTTACTGGGACAGTACAAACAACCCAGTGGCAAGGGGCATGTCTTGGGCATTAAGTACTTAAGGAAATGTCATTTATAGGCACCCATAATAGTTGTTGCACCAGAGGGACAGGGAGTCCTGTTTGAAAGGAGGGTGGGCTAGGAAATAGCTGAAAGCCTACTCTTACAGGTTATGCCCAGCTTCAAAACAAGGGTGGAGCTAAGTGAGTGAAAGTTAGGAAATGCTGGCTCTATATGTAGTTGTTCCTCAGCTGGGCAGCAAAAGACATGGTTGGAGGATTCACAGCAGATATGGGACACCCCACCCCAAGCCCTCTGCCCATATACTTTGTAATGCATGGGCGTAGCCAGGATTTATGTTGGGGAGGGGCAGACTTCAGGTTAGGGGGCAGAACTTCCATTCGTTAAGTATTTTTATTGGTTTACTTGCTGAGGGGGCAGCTGCCGCTCCCCTACCACCACCACCACCGGGGGGGGGGCTATGCGCATGTTGTCATGATGGCCGGATACTGAGAGCAGTGGGCATTTGGCAGTGGCGGTGCAATTTTGTTGACCTTTGTTTCATGCTGGAGAATAATCATACCGTGCCCGGGGGGGGGGGCGTTAAAGCCAAAATGGCACATGCATTTTAAAGTACTTTAATTATCACTTGGGAATCTACCCTCGCTTCAGTTAATTCACCAACACTGTTTGCAAGCTTCCTGCTTTAAATGTTGACATGCAAGCAGAGAACTAAAAATACGCTCCAGATGGAACGCTTCTGTTCACAGGTGATGCACAGGCTAAAATGCACCAAATGTGCACCACTAAAATGTGGTTTTTTTAATCCACCTTCTCAGATGGTCATCAATTGATTTTTAAAAGCTTAATACACTCACATATTTAAAACTGCATTTCTGTCTTTTACACAAGCACACCAAGCTCAGGAAAGAGGCTTGTAAGTGCTTTAAGTGGTATGGGTGAAAGCAACTTAATGCAACCACCTGCATATCTTCATTTGGTGGGAGTGAGCATGTAAGGGGGGGGGAAGTACTTTAACCACTTCCGCTCACTTACAGAAGAGTTTGGGGGGAGGGGTAAGGAAGTGTAGTGAATAGAGCTGAATCTTAGGAGCCATATATGCATGCGGGTATGTTCTGGTAGTGGGTCCAGTGACCCACAACAGAACCCAGGCCAGGAGTGCAGGTCAAACCCAGCTTGATTCTTAGCAGATGGAATTTCCAGTTTCGGAGAGCTTATTTAACTCCAACTCCTAAAGTTCATTCCTTTCTTTCTTTCATATAAGTGTGTGAATGCTCTTCACACCTATGGGAGACAAGTGAAGGGTGCAAAAGGTAAATCTGCCTTCTGCCCCACTGTAGGGTGGCGTGGCCTTCATGCACAGGGCTCCCACAGAGGTTTCAACATGTGCTTGTGCACAGAAAACATGCAGAGACCTACATAAACCCCTCTGCCCTCATCCGCCCTGTCTGTCGTAACGATAGGTGGTTTGCTAGCAAATGATAAAAGGG
Organism: Zootoca vivipara; assembly: GCF_965207765.1. NCBI lineage: Eukaryota > Metazoa > Chordata > Lepidosauria > Squamata > Lacertidae > Zootoca > Zootoca vivipara. The sequence continues at coordinate 7,134,141 of NC_142598.1, forward strand.
AGTTGAGCAGAGGAATCTGGCCAACAGCAAAAGCTAGATTGCAGGTGTCACAGTTCGTGTGCCAGCACTTTTCAGATATGCTCAAGCAGGGGTCGGCAAGGCTTACTGGGCATGGGCCAGATCACTCCCACAGAGATCCTCCATGGGCTGGACCAGCGCAGTGCGATGCCGAAAATCGCATCTGCACATGTCTGTGGCACTGGAAATCGCTTCTGCGCTTGCCCAGAAGCCAAAAATCATGCAGGCGCGATTTCTGGCATCTGGGCATGCGCAGAAGTGATTTCCGGCACCACAGACATACGCAGACGCGATTTCCGGTGTCTGGGCATACGCAGAAGTGATTTCCGGAGCCGCAGAAGAGAGTTCCTGCACTGCACTGCTTCAGTTTAGTGCAACGTGCGGAGACTCGCCGAGCTAGTGGCTTGGTTCAGGGGCGGCTTGTGGGCCAGTTAAACAGCCTCCGTGAGTGCTTCCGGTCCACGAGCCTTAGGTTGCTAACCCCTGTGCTCATGGGTATAGATTGCATCCAAGGGTCTTGTGGCAAGGAAGTCTGCCTCCCAAAACACTTCCTGATCCTAAACACAGGAAGCTCTTTTATGCTTCAAGGCAGGGTCTGGTCATGGCTATAGTCAGGGGGGGGGAGCAGGGCAAATCCTCAAAAAGTATCAAAAAGCATTAATAACGCTTAAGAAACTGAGGTTCTCCCTGCCCAACAAAAACTCAACAACTTTTGAGGCAATCTCTCAAAAACAGCTCAACAACTTTGGGGGCGATTTCCCCCCCCCAAAAGCTCTACTCCCCCCCCCAACAAAAATCCTGGCTATGCCCATGGATCTGGTTGAAGCTACATTCAGCTGACTCCACTCCAGACACGATGTGTTGTTGCTGGCCAGCTTCCCTTATGCAGGGGGGAGAAAGTCTGGCTAAACACTTGAGAAAGATGTGGGTGGAGGGAGAAGATTGTACTTGTGACAGTACCTGGGTGGTTTAACTCTCGGTACTCTCAGGCTAAGGACATGCCTAGATGGTAGCTACTCATTTTTCTACTTGGCTGTGGTAGCAGACAACCAGCGGTGTGAAAAGCGTCTTGGAAGAAGGCAGGAAATCAACACACACACACACACACACCCCTCCTTCTTTTGGAAAGCTAGCTTGGCAAGTTGCATAGGCAAGTTGTCCTCATCAGCCACAGGGCTTTGGGGAGATCAGCCTAACTTGAAGCAGGTGCTCTTCAGGGATCAAATACACTAGTACCTGATGTTCCTGGCTTGCTCCTTAAGAGCCGTGTTGGCAATGCTCAAACATGCCCCTATTGCGTCTTCACACAAGTAAAGCAGCAGCGATTTGGATCATTTGTCCGAGTTTGTATTCAGCCCTTTCCCCGGGATGCACAGAGAAGCACATTGACCTCTCAAGCGCCCTGCAGCAAGGAAAGGGCAAGTTTGAATCAGGAAGAGGAGCAGGGTATAAGAGGCATAGCAATGAAGGACAAGAGTTTCCATGTAGGCTCTAACCGGGTATGTGTGGGCAATGCTATTTTTCTAGAAAAAGAGGTGCTGGGACTCACCATGAATGCCTCCCTTGTTCTCTTATCATGGCAATGGTGCCCACCTGAGAGGTGCCAGAACTGAGTTCTGGTGATTTGCAGCTAAAGAAAAGCCCTGGGAGGGGGGGGATTGGCAGGGAGAGGGCAAGCGCTTCTGTCTGCAGAGCTTTTGCATGCCTGGGTGAGTCCAAGCAAAGGAAGAAGGGGTTTGTTTTTTGGTTGTGAATCAGAGAAGTGCAGGCCTTCCACATAATAGCATCCTGACCCCTAATCAAGAGCAGCTGAATCAGCACTGTGGAAGCCCTCCTGTCCTCCTGGAAGGTGGTTTCCCCCTTTGGTTTCTTCCTGAGGCTGCTGCATCTGGGCGGTCTGTAGCATTACCCATGTCTTGGCTGACGAGCTGATGAGTCACCTCAACCCTTCTGCCAGGGAGCAGCATCCGGGAGTTTTTTTCAAGGACAAAGTGGGTTTTGAAATGACAGCAGTGTCAGGCACCGAACTGGAAAAGCCAGTGCCTTTGCCCCCAAATCCTTGGTGCTGAGTTTCGTAGTGCTGGTTGCAGGAAGGGATTAAGCTCCAAGACTACCAAGGGGGTACCAAGGCTCTAGAAATGATAAGATGAAATGAAGTAGGTCTGATGCAAGATTACCAGAGAATGTGTCTGTCTGCCCCCCTCCCCCCAAAAAAAACACCACAATTTTTTTGATGTCCAATGAGCCCACCACACTTTTTTTCAATGCTGGGTATGAAAACCTGCTACCACATCATCTGACATTTGGTGTATCCATCCATTGTGGCCTTCCAGATGTTGCTGGACTCCAACTTCTGACAGCATGGTCAGTGTTCAGGGATGCTGCAAATTGCAGTCCAGCTGCATCATGAGGGCCACAGGTTTCCCACCACTGATCTAGACCGTGGACCAGCTTAGATCCACCCCCACCTGTCCCAATGAGATCACACAGAAACCCCTGTATTTTTAGAACATCTGTTGTTGTTGCTTTTCTTAAAAATGTAATACTGAATGTAATACTAAATGTAATACTAAAGATACAACAGTGTCATCAACATGGATTTAAAAAAATTGAACTTCTTTATTGAAACTAGGGAATTTGTGCCTTTGGTGTGCGTACTCAATATCAGGAGCCATTTCCATTACTCTGTTTATGAACACAATTGGTTCCGGAAGTCTGTTAATAAACTGAAGCGTTCATAAACTGAAGCGAACTTTCCCATCGGAAGTAATGGAAAGTGAATTAATCCGTTCCAGATGGGTCCGCGGCGTTCGTAAACCAAAAATTCGTAAACCGAGGTGATCAGAAACCGAGGTTCCACTGTACAGTTACTCGGTACAGTTATGCGGATGACCCTAAGGAATTATTCCTGTGCAGTGATTGCATATGGGTTGAAACGCCAGCTTGTGGGTGAGGCGTGAGTGGGTCAGTGGATGAGATGACCTTCCTACCCTCTCTGTGTAAATGATGTCCCTGTGCCACAATACATTGGGGTTTCACTAGTGAAACCCTCTTGAACCTGAGGTGTTTTGAGAGTCTGCACACATTTGCAAGTCAGTTTTCCAGACTCTGGGTTGCACTTGGGCTAAAGCATCATGTGTCCATGTATGGCAGGTCCCTTGTATTGTTATTGTATTTGTATTGTATTGTTACGGATATGAGGTAACAGAGTCTATTCGTGAATAGTAGAAATTAATAAACGGTAGGATTTTGATGATTTGGGATATGAAGGGGAAATAAAATTTGTGGAGGAATTCCTGGGCTAGCCTATGCAGAACAACATGGCCAAGCTCGGACCTTTTAAGAAACAATGCAGCCCATTGGCAAGGCAAGAGAACACTCCTGCCCTTCTGCCCTGAGGTGTGAACAGAGACTGGGGATTCGGAAGGTTGCCAGGGTAACTGGGCGTGATGTCACAGGAAGAGTCTGGAGCCTTTGGCACAATAGCTGAAAAAAGGCCAGAATGATCTTGGGCTGGCTGGCTGAAGGCAAGTAGAGAGAAATGCCCTGGACTCAACTTCTGTACTGCTGTGGAGAACAAGCCCCTCTTGAAATGGCCATGCTGTAAGATCTGGGGTGGATCTAGACCAGGCATTCCCAAACTTCGGCCCTCCAGATGTTTTGGACTACAATTCCCATCTTCCCTGACCACTGGTCCTCTTAGCTAGGGATCATGGGAGTTGTAGGCCAAAACCTCTGGAGGGCCGCAGTTTGGGAGTGCCTGATCTAGACACAGGGGAAAAAACCCACTATAAATAAGTCAGAAATTAGAACATTATAACAAAAGGGGGGGAAATCTCTATGGAAAACTGTGTTTTACAATTTCCTGCTCTCTGGCGCCATCTGGTGTTACATCTTTAAACTGCTGTTTCTTTACTAATGTAGCTGAGTTCCTGGACTCCACACAGATTAAAAGTATATATATGTGAATAAACCATATATCTTAAGGCTATGACAGCCTATGCTGTGTCTTGCATCTCAAACAAGCAGAGACCCTGGAACCTCCCCAGAATCTTGCCATGGCTTGGCAGAGATTGGGAGTGGTGCCCAACTTTTGCAACAGTATTAATAGAAGTCTGTGAGTTCTCATGACTGCGTATCAATGCATTACATGCTTGCCCAAGCGTTCTTGTGCAGCCGAGACACTGTACCCCCACATCCACACAATAGCATCTCCCCGCACGGGAAAATCTGAATCCCAGTACATGCGTGCTTGTGTACTCACATGAAAATATATGCATGGGCAGTGGTAATGTGTGATACTAAGAGTGTCCGTTGTCAAGCTTCTTACCCCAATGTAGGTTTGTCCGCCAGTGAATCCCTGCATGTGTTACAAAGGGTTCTGGTGCATGTTATTGGGGACAAGAGAACTGGCCAGGCCACTTGAACCTAGCTGAAGAGGTCTAGCATGGTCAGTGGGCAGGAGATGATTGGAAGTGGTAAAGAAGCTTATTTGCAATTTTCTCAGTAGGAAGCCCCCTTAGAAATGCTGTAATTCCTAGGAAGACAGCTTGAAATCCATTGCACTGGGGTGGGGAACCTATTTTTACCCACCCCACCCTACCCTGATGTTGGTGGACTCCAGCTCCCATCAGCCCCACACAGGATGGCCAGGAATGTTGGGAACTGGTGTCCTAACAGCAACAGAAGGACCAAAGGTTACCCACCCCTGGAATAGAAGAACACACATGATTCAAGATGTGGCACACATGTTTATTCTCACACACATTTACTCACAGGTAGTGGCTCGCAGGCATTCATGGACCATGAGGCTGCCATTGTCTGGCCATCATGATTGCCTCCAGAGTCAGAGGCAGTTGCATTCATCTTTTGCTTCTGGACTTCCCATGTGACTCTTGTTGGCCAACCAAATGTTGGACTAGATAGGCCCTTTGTTCTGATCCAATAACGTCTTCTTTTGTTGTCGTTCTCTTTCTCAAAGCCTATGTTTAGGGAAGCTTTTAAAGTTTAATAGACTACAGTGGTACCTCGACGTACGAATAACTCTACTTACGAATGTTTCTACTTACGAACGGAGCTCCGTCCGCCATCTTGGATGCGGTTTAGATAAGATTTTTTTCTACTTGCGATTTTTTAGATAGGGTTGCTTCAACTTACGAATTTTTTCTCCCAATGCATTCCTATGGGATTCGACTTACAATTTTTTTCGACTTACGAATGTGCGTTTGGAACGCATTAAATTCATAAGTCGAGGTATCACTGTATTGTATTTTAATATTCTGTTGGAAGCTGCCCAAAGTGGCTGGGGAAACCCAGCCAGATGAGCGGGGTATAAACTATTATTATTATTATTATTATTATTATTATTATTAATGCATACATATTCAAATTCAGACTGTCCTATAAGTCATATACAGTGAAACACAATTGCATGACCTGTTCATACCTGTGCATGTGACAGAAAACCCATGTTAACTCCTTCCTCTTCTCTCTTTCCCCTTCTGTCTGGCAGTTCAAAAGAATGCTGAACCGTGAACTAACCCACTTCTCTGAAATGAGCCGCTCTGGAAACCAGGTCTCTGAATATATTTCCAACACCTTCTTAGGTGAGTGCAAAGGTTTGACTGTTCAGGCCCTGAAGGAAAAAGAAAACAATAATAATATATTAATGCCCAGTATAATTTTCTTTTGCAGCACAGGATAGGCAAATAATAATACAGTCATACCTCGGGTTACGGCCGCTTCAGGTTGTGTGTTTTCGGGTTGAGCACCGTGCCGAACCCGGAAGTCCCGGAACGGGTTACTTCCAGGTTGCGGCGCTCGTGCATGCACAGAAACACAAAATCGCACTTTGTGCATGCGCAGAAGCACCGATTCGCAACCCGCGCATGTGCAGATGCGGCGCTGCAGGTTGCGAACGTGCCTCCCACACAGATTACATTCACAACCCAAGCGTCCACTGTAGTAGTAGTAGTAGTAATAATAATAATAATAATAATAATAATAATATAATTAACAACAACAACAACAACTAGCATCAACTTTCCTCATTGCACATACATCACCATTACACTACACAATTTGGCTCTCAGGATTATTAGATACAGGTAGGTAGCCGTGTTGGTCTGAGTCGAAACAAAATAAAAAATTTCATTCAGTAGCACCTTAAAGACCAACTAAGTTTTTATTTTGGTATGAGCTTTCGTGTGCATGCACACTTCATCAGATTCATCAGATGAAGTGTGCAAGGATTATTAGAGTTCTTTAAAGTGTTTAAAAAGTGTGTGCAGGGCATGGGGGTGATTGTTCTGAGATATAAACATATATTGTCTGGCCTGCATGAAAAAATATTTAATTTAAAATTCCATGGCAAACATTAAAGTTGTACATTTCTTTAAGGTTTCTGATAAAAGAGGAATTGAATCTTAAATGGAAAGTTCAGAGCTTTGCCATAAGTCCTGTAGGATTTTTAATCTCTCCAGTCCAATGTTATATGTGCTCTGATCAAAATGTATTTAGGTCTGTCTGCATAGCTTGGCTGTAATCTAAGAATGGCTCTCATTTTACCTGTCTGAGTCTAACAATGAACTAACCCAAAATTAGTCAGGCATCTCTCTTTAGGGTTGTTTTCCTTAGAGTTGAGCTCAAATGCAGAGGTGAAGTTTTATGAATATGTTCACATATATAACCCACAAAACACCCCCTTTTTTATGATTGGCGAGGCATTGAATGGATGGGGTGGGTGGGATGAAGATACTTCTAGTTCCATTTTCACATAGTTCCCCCAAACTACTGTGAGAATGTGGCTGGAATTGCATGTTCAAGCACACACACCGTTGAAAGTAATGTAAAGAGGGCAGAGGACATCCACGTTCATATTTGCCTCCAAGAAACTTACTACTTTGCTGTCCTGAGTTACAATTCAACAGCTCAGAGCCAGTGTGGCGTAGTGGTTGGAGTGTTAAGAGTGTCGGACTAGGACCTGGAAGAGCAGGGTTCGAATCCCCACGCAGGCATGAAACTCGCTGGGCCAGTCACCATCACTTAGCCTAACCTACCTCACAGGATTGTAGTGGGAATGAAATGGGGAGGAGGAGAACCATGTTCACCACCTTGAGATTCTTGGAAGATAAAGGTGGCATATAAATGTAAAAAATAAAATAACCTCCCTGGAAAGGCAAGGAGCATCCCTGGTGATGGGGCAGCTTAGTTGCCTTGGCAACAGAGAGATTCCTTCTGCTCCCTAACCCACAAAGAGGGCAAAAGCATTGACTTTGTTTACCTCCCCCCCCCCATGATGCTATCACATAGCCAAGTCTTATCGGCTGGGATCGCTGGGGAAGAATAAAGCGGGAGGGGGTGGATGGGGGGATGGCACCAGAGCAGCAGGAAGAGGAGAAGAAGATGAAGACGAGGAGGAGGAGGAGGAGGAGGAGGAGGAGGAGGAGGAGGAGGAGGAAGACAGGGACTGAAAAGAGCTCACCAGGATGCAAATGGCAGAAAAAGCCCTGCTGGAACTTGCAGGATCTCCAAAATACCCCCTCTCACCTTAAACATGTGAGAGTGAAACTTTAGTACACCTCTTTCCCCCCCTCCCTTTTCAGTATCACTTCCATCCCGGCTCTGTTTGTTTCTTTTGCATTATCTTGTTTGAACATTTTGCTGCAGTGTTTTTTTGTTTCAAGGTTAGGTGTGGCTGAGCTTTGCTAGTAAGCTTAGTGTTCTGTAGGCAGTGCATAACCCCACCTTGCGCCAAGGTTACATGTCCATTTCCAGGTTCAGATTACAGTGGTACCTCGCAAGACGAATGCCTCGCGCAACAAAAAGCTCGCAAGACGAAAGCGTTTTGCGATGTTTTTGGTGACTCACAAGACAAAGTTTTCTATGGCCGCACGGTTTTTGTTGTTATTTTGCCGCGCGCTTCACAAGACGAAATTATCGCAAGGCGAAGCGACTCGCGGAACGAATTACTTTCGGCTTGCGAGGCACCACTGTACTTGTCCTGCACAGTGAAGTTCAGCTGTTGGAAACCTCTGGGTGCGAGAGCTGGAACCAGCACCCCTGGGGGCTGTGCGTCCTCTTTGGCAATGGGCTTTAGCGCCTCCTGACACAGGATCCAGATTCCTGCGTTTGATGGCTGGGCCATGCCATGTGAGGCTGGACAAGCTAACGCTCTCTTTCCATTTGCAGATCAACAGTGGAAGTTTAGATATTTCCACTCAGAAGTAAGGCCCTTTGGGTTGAGTGGGACTTAACTCATTGGCGAGCGAGTGTAGGATTGGAGCCTAAACCATTTACTCTGATTAAAACACCCTGAAATCCGTGGATAAGGAGCATAGGATTGGACTGTGAGACATTTCAGACACCGCATGAACACATATTATGATATGCAAACACTTCCCCCCCCCCAGGGACTGTCGTGGACACAAATCCATGCTGCGCACCTCACATTCTGTGTCGTTCACCGTTGACATATGAAAAACAGTGTCTAGACTAGCACATTCATGTATATGTGGTCATTCGGGCACTTGCTGAGTTGGAGATTCCTCCCTGTATCTCTCTTCAACAGACCCACATGCTCCCCTGAGCCTGAAAAAGGCAGTCAGTAGCTGAGGACATTCAAGGCAAACTCCCGGGTGCCTCCATTAACCGAGTTCCCAAGAAGCCAGGCCTCCATTGACGTCAGCAGATGCAAATACCCAGCCTTAAGCAAATGTTGATGCAAACGGCCCCTTCAATGGGAGCCTTGTGAGAGAGCCGGAACTTAGGCTGAGGGCTGAGGCCAACGGCAAGTTGTGCTGGGGCCAGAATTCACACTCGCTCTTCCTCCACATAAGCAACTGCGGCATGTCCTGCCGAGGTCAGGTGGTGGGGCGTTAAAGGCTGCTGAGGTGCAAAAGGTGAGCGAGATCAAAGAAAGAGAGATCAAATCTAGGCTATTGGTATTTAGCTGGTTGGCCCAGAGACCAGACTATTTTTGCTGGCATAGAGCTGCTGCGAGGAGAATCACAGAATCATAGAATTAAAAAAATCCTTCCAGTAGCACCTTAGAGACCGACTAAGTTTGTCATAGGTATTAACTTTTCTTGTGCATGCACACTTCTTCAGATACCAGAAGGTAACACTTTCGGGTATCTGAAGAAGTATGCATGCACACGAAAGCTCATACCTATGACAAACTTAGTTAGTCTCTAAGGTGCTACTGGAAGGATTTTTTTATTTTGTTTTGACTGTGTCAGACCAACACGGCTACCTACCTGTAACTAGAATCATAGAATTTTAGAGTTGTAAGGGACACCAAAGGTCATCTAGTTCAACCCCCTGCAGTGCAGAAATCGCAGCTAAAGCATCTGTGACAGATAGCCATCCAGCTCTGCTTAAAAACCTTCAAAGAAGTGCCCACCACCTCTCAAGGGAGTTCGTTCCACTGCTGAACAGCTCTTACCGTCAGAAAGTTCTTCCTGATGTTTAGTCGGAATCTCCTTTCTTGCAACTTGAAGCCATTGGTTCGAGTCCTACCCTACAGAGCAGGAGAAAACCTGGGTGGTTTCTGATGTTGGCAGAGGAAGTTGTGTTTAGCAAGACAGAATAGGACTGCATCTGGGAACTGCTGGAATATTTGCATCCCATGCTTGGCTGTGTGGAAACAGGAGAGGGATTACATTGTAGGAAATAGCCAGGACTTCTGAGTTCTTCCTGGCTCAGAGTTGGGAGAGGGATTTACCAGTTGGGGTGAGGAAAAGAGAGGAACCTCTTCTGTTCCCATCTCTGCCTGTGCCTCTTTCTCTGAGCTGATTGTACCGTTCAGGCAAAATAGGCCTGCAAGTCAAAGGAGCACTCACCATACCGGAGGCAACCCGTGGAGTCTTTTTATGTCCAGCTCACAAGCAAATCCCAGGATGCTCTTGGTCACCCAGGAAACTGTCCTGTTGTGGAAGATGGGTTTGAATCTGGCCTCTTGCCCTGTCTACATAAAAGGTGGCTCCATTAGCAAATCGGCTATGGGAGGTTCTGGGCCACTGTCTCTCTTTCCGTGAAGGATGTCCTCAAGCACTCTGCCAGTCTTGGTAGAAAGCCACATCTGATTTTGTGCATGTGATCTCATAAACTGAGCTTCAGGGGGTCTGGGAGCTCCGCATCTTTTGGAAGTGTTTGGATGAAGAAGGGCCCTGGAGAGAGACAGAGGTGGCTCCACAAAGGCCTTCTGCTTTGCCCTCGCGAGAAAGCCCCCCTGCCTGCTGGTTGGCTGGGTGCTCTGAAGCGTCACAATCCTGCTTCTTAGCAACCCACTCTAGAATGCAACCATGACTTGTGCACTGCTTGCCCCAGGGCCTCTTGCCCCCCTCCCCACTCTACCATGAGGCCCCCCTGCCGCTGCTTCTCCCGAAGGTACACTTGGGGCATAGCTCTGCCCTGCCATGACGTGACCCGCTCTCACTTCCCCCTCACCTTGCGCCCTCCCCACTTCCTGCCCCCGCTGGGCTCACCCACGGCTCGCCACCAACCCCTGGGCAGGCTGTCCCCACCACCTCCTCTCTTCTCCCAGTGGGTGCCCCCCACCCGTGACTTCTTGCCCCTGGAGACGGTCCTTGAAGAAGGTGGGGGAACGAGGCCCTGCACTCCCGAGGGTGAGTCTCTCCACAAAACTGCTCCACGGCCTTCTTAGAGGCCTCTAGCCTACAGCCCCTCAATCACTACATCCTTGCCCCCGACCGTCTCGTGAAGCACCAGTGTGCACATTTCCTGAAAAGATCAGTGGAGCCCTCTAGTCCTGGCTGAATGCAATTGCGTGATACCTCACCCACAGGTAATAGATTTCAATGAATGGATGAAATGGGGGGGCGCAGGTTGGATGGGGGGTTACTGCCTTGCTGCTTTCTTTTTAAAAATAGGCTAGATTTGCTACACAAAGAAAGAAAGAGAGATGGATAGAGGAAGCATTTGGAGAATTGAATCAATGTGTGGTGACAAGTTTTTGTATGGGTGGAGCTAGAGTGGAGAGTTGTGCTGCTTAAAAATGTAAAGGTAAAGGGACCCCTGACCATTAGGTCCAGTCGTGACCGGCTGTGGGGTTGCGGCGCTCATCTCGCATTATTGGCCGAGGGAGCAGGCGTATAGCTTCCAGGTCATGTGGCCAGCATGACAAAGCCGCTTCCGGCAAACCAGAGCAGTGCATGGAAACGCCGTTTACCTTCCCGCTGTAGCGGTTCCTATTTATCTACAGTACTTGCATTTTGGCAGGCTTTCGAACTGCTAGGTTGGCAGGAGCTGGGACCAAGCAACGGGAGCTCACCCCGTCACAGGGATTCGAACCGCCAACCTTCTGATCAGCAAGCCCTAGGCTCAGTGGTTTAGCCCACTGCGCCACCTGCTTATCTTTCACTAATTTAGTCATTTTTGACAAGTGGGCCTGCAGTGGCGCCACCCCTTTCGCAACCCTCCCTGCATTTACCCTGCCCGCTGCAACTCCTCTCCCTCCAATCTGCCCTGGGTTCCACTGCCTTGAGCAGAGCAGGTGGCAGGATGAGGCCAGATCTTCCAAACCTGTTCCTCCCTGCTCATTACACCCTCAGTCTAACCACAGCCTCCGGCTGCCCCAACCACCTTTCTGTGAAGTTTGTCAGGAACCTGCATTCATAGTGGGAAGTAGATGAGAAAACGCCCTGTAATGCTTTCTGAAGCCAGCTCCTGGGTTTGCATTTCACACGCACACACACCCCTCTTGGGGGCCTGAAGTCCATGGTCAGTTTGAGAGTACAGTACAGGAGGCTGGGTCAGGTTTGGAAAAGCAGGCCAGCTTCTGACCCTTGCTCTGCCAATTGCAGGGGGTGGGGGTGTAGAAGAGCATTGGAAATACATTGCCCTCCCCTTGCTCCCCAACCCTGGCTCCCGGTGGAGTACAGGATCAGGTTTAAGGTGCTGGTTTTGACCTTTAAAGCCCTATGCGGCTTGGGACCCTCGTACCTACGGGACCGCCTCTCCTGGTATGCCCCGCTAAGGTCCACAAACAACAATATTCTGGAGATCCCGAGCCATAAGATGGCTAGATTGGCCTCTACTAGAGCCAGGGCCTTTTCAGTACTGGCCCCAACTTGGTGGAACGCTCTTTCCCAGGAGACCAGGGCCCTGCGGGATTTGTCATCTTTCCGCAGGGCCTGCAAGACAGAGCTGTTCCGCCTGGCCTTTGGGTTAGACTCGGCCTGACCCCTGTGTTTTCCTTCCTCATGGCTTGGACCTATGGACTACTTGAAATGAGGCTGCACTTTAAATTTTAATACTGTATTTTAATCTGTATTTTAATTAATTGTTTTTATGTTTTATTGTAATTCTGTTGGTGTGAGCCGCCCTGAGCCCGGTTTTTGACTGGGGAGGGCGGGGTATAAATAAAAATGTACTATTATTATTATTATTAACCCCTGAGCTGCCTTCGGGAGGGAGAGAGGGGACATCAGCATTACCTGTTTATTGCATTCTGCCCTTCCTCACATGAAGCCCGGGGGGGGGGGGTGTTATCAGATTCCACAAAGTACAGCATTAAAAACAAAGTTAGAACCATAATCTACAACACAGTATAATAATCAATGCCATATAGCAACTAGTGGCGCAGCTGTTATCAGTAGGGTCACTCCCATGAAGGATGGAAGCCCTGCATAAATAAATAGATGTTGCCTGAATTAAAATAGTGTGGTGGACCACCAGATCCGTACAGGGAAAGACTCCCAAAGGCAGGGTGCCACCCCTGAGAAAGCCCTGCTCTGTTATGGCCTACAGATCTTACAGCACTTGGTTGGTTGGTAATAGGGAGGGTGTTCCTTCAGGCACTTGAGTTCTAACCTATTCAGGGTTTTATGCATTAATACCAATAACTTGAATTGCCCTAGGTAGCACACCGACAGCAAATTAAAGCGCTTTCAGGATCAGTATAATATGATCCCACCTTGCAGCGGCGTTCTGAACCAGCTGCAGTTTCCAAACCAGCTTTGAGGGAAGCCTTTCAACAGGATTTGCTTGGACCGCAATGTTCTCCTTAAGTTCAGCATTTTACTATTCATAACGGCAGCAGTTGTTTTAAACGCTCTCATAAAAATGGTTTCCCTGCTGCTTCCAACATTGATACTATCCAATAGGTAACTCCAGCAATCAGACCAAAGCATGCACACTTTTATTGCAGCACCACTGGTTACACTTTCTGAAAGCCCTGGAAAAAACCTGGTATGACCGGAGACCACGGTGGGGCAGGACTAACTGCACCACAATGGCTTCAAGGTACAAGAAAGGAAATTCCAATTAAAAACCAGGAATAACTTTCTGACAGTAAGAACTGTTCAGCAGTGGAAGGGTCTCCCTCGGAAGGTGATGGACTCTCCTTCCATGGAGGTTTTTCAGTATCTGTCATGGATCCTTTAGTTGAGATTCCTGCACTGCAAGCAGTTGGACTAGATCAGTGTTTCTCAACCAGTGTGCCTCCAGATGTTTTGGGACTACAACTCCCATCATTCCTTACCACTGGTCTTGCTAGCTAGGGATGATGGGAGTTGTAGTCCCAAAACATCTGGAGGCACACTGGTTGAGAAACACTGGACTAGATGATTGCCAGCGTCCCTTCCGACTCTACAGTTCTGTGATTCTGTAACTGAAGGTTCTACATAATAAAAAAAATTCCTTCAGTAGCACCTTAAAGACCAACTAAGTTTTTATTTTGGTATGAGCTTTCGTGTGCATGCACACTTCTTCAGATACACTTGAAGCAGAAGAGTCAGACCCAGAGGGTGGGGGGGGTGGGTGGGAATGGGTGATGGGCTGATAGGAGTGGTAAACCTGTTGATGGCTGTTAATGACTGCTGATGACTGCAATTGGTCCTGTGTGGGGGGGGAGCAAGGGCTGAGGTGCTAAAGAAAGCTTGATCATGCATAATGAGATAAGAATCCTATGTCTTTGTTCATCCCAGGTGGCTCCATGATTTTAAGTTTGGTAATGAGTTCCAATTCAGCAACTTCTCTTTCCAGTCTGTTTCTGAAATTTCTCTGTAATAAAACAGCTGCTTTGAGATCTTGTATAGAATGTCCTGGGAGATTGAAGTGTTCTCCTACTGGTTTCTCTGTCTTGTGGTTCCTGATGTCAGATTTATGTCCATCTATCCTTTGGCGCAGGGTTTGGCCTGTTTGTCCAATATAGAGAGCTGAAGGGCACTGTTGGCATTTGATGGCATACACAATGTTATACCAAAATAAATCATACCAAAATAAAAACTTAGTTGGTCTTTAAGGTGCTACTGAAGGAATTTTTTTATTTTGCTTCGACTCAGACCAACATGGCTACCTACCTGTAACTGAAGGTTCTACAATACCGCCTCCCAAGTCCCTTGAGAAATTATTGCCCATGTACAGTCTTTAACCCAGCATCCATAGACCACCCATCCCTTCTTGGACTATCCTGGCTTCTGTGCAGGGCACTGACTACAAGAAGAATGGAACTGTTGGCCTTTTTGCCTCCAGGAGCTCAGGCTAGGGAATATGTGAGCTAGCGAGGAAGCTCTGCCTGATGTAGGCACTGTTGTTGTTTTGGAGAGATGGAGCGAAACTGCACCCACGTTATGTTAACCCCTTGGTGCACATTTGCCCAGAGAGATTCTTGCGCAGGTCAGACAGTGGCACCTTCAGTCTTTCGCCCTTGTCCTCTTTCTCTCTCTCAGATGCCGTCTCTTTTCATCCTCAGACAAGCAGAACGATGTGGAGATTCCATCCCCAACACAGAAAGAGCGGGAGAAGAAGAAGAAGCAGCAACCCATGTGCCAGATCAGCGGAGTCAAGAAACTCATGCACAGTTCCAGCCTGACCAATTCCAGTATTCCCCGCTTTGGGGTCAAAACTGACCAGGAAGAGCCGCTCAGTAAGGTGAGATTTCCCATATTGTGGGAATCGGCTGGTGTGGAAAGTCAGAGGTTATATCTAGCTTTGAAGGGGATTCTGGGTCACAGATCACAATTAAGGGACTCTGGCAGGACTTCTGGGAAGGCGGCCTTTCTTTGTATCCAGTTTTGCTCTGTTCTGGTTCCAGAACCAACGGTACTAGGGCTGCCATATTTCAAACAGTGAAAATCCAGAGCTTCGTTTTTGGCAAAGCTGTTGAGCGTTTTTTGGCAAATTAGCAAAGAAGGAGTTTTTGAAATCCCAGGCATGTGGCAACAGTACTTTATTGCCTTTTGTAGTAGAGAGAAGATATGGGAGCTCTCTCCATTGACCCAGAACAAAACTAATTGTTTTGTCTTTGAGCCAATATTTCTCCATCCCCTGCAAGAAAAATGCCTACTTAGTTAATTTGTTAATGGACGTGACATTCCAGCTACCCCCCCTTGATACTGCCCAGTTTCTGAGTGCTCCATTCCCTCCCTCCCCCCCCCCCAATAGCCAGTTTAGCGACAGCTTAGCAACTAGACAATAGATGGTCACGGCAGAACAGGTGCAGGAAGTGAGAGGTTGCAATATGCCTGGACAAGAGTGGGTATTGCAGAGTCAGGCCTGTATTCTTCCTTGCCTCTCCAGCACTGTCCTGCTTCTTACTCCCAGGCTCAATGGGCTAGAGCAGAGGTAGGCAACCTAAGGCCATGGGCCACAAGCAGCACGCAGGTGTTGTTTAAGCGGCCCACAAGCCGCCCCTGAAACTAGCTGCCCGCTAGGCGAGTCCCCACACACGGCGCTAAACCAGCGCGGCGCAGGGACTTGCTTCTGTGGCACCGGAAATCACATCTGCACAGATGCCGGAAATCATGGGCACGCGTGCAATGCGGCCCACGGAGGGATCTCCGCTGGAATGAACCGGCCCAGGCGAGGTAAACCTTGCCAATCCCTGGGCTAGAGGCAAAAAGGAGGGGGTCATCAAAGCATGCAGATCTGCATGTGTAGCACTTTCTATAGAGGCCTCGTATTTCCTCATACTTTGGGCTTGACTTGTGGCACACTTGGCCAGAGAGGTTTGCCACCACTGAGTTTGCACATTCCTAGCCAGTTCGTATTGGTTGGGACTTGGCTTTCTGTTTCATCAGCCCAAGACGGCGCAGCTCTTTACCTTTAAAAATGATGTAAAGGACCTGCTTGGAAGTAACGTTCTTTAAGCCGAGAATGTTAGCCATAATTCATAAAGCCAGTTACAAGCATTTCACTCGCCGCTTCCCATTCATGTGCTGGTTTCCTTCTTTCAGTCTCGGTCTCTTCAACCGCAGTTGCCTGCTACGTCCAAAACTGGGAGGTGTGGTCTATTTTTGATGTAACGAGTGACAGTGGTTTAAAATGACCTGGGTTGAACTGCTGAAGCTGCAGCACGAGGAAGCAGGCAGCCTCAGCGCTTGTAACCCGGGAATGTCATTTCCAGACTCAGTCAATACCTCTTGCCAGGAATTCACAATCTTAGGACAGTTCCACCAAATATGTCCTTAACTTACACTAGGAAGGCCACCTCATTATGTGGCGGTGTGCACCCAGTGCTTAGGCACATCTCATGGACTAATTTAAGTTTATTACTTTGTCTTGGCTGGAGACCATAGCAGTACAGTCAGAAGCAGTAAGTACGAATATAAGTGTAGTCATAAACCTTCAAAGGGATAGGCAGTGTGGTTGGGCTCCCAGCTGCCACAAAAGCCAGCATGGCCAAAGATCAGGGATGAAAGGAGTTGCAGTCTCACAAAATATGGAGAGCGCCACAGAAAACACTATTTATGCACTTAAAAAATTAAAACAGGGTTGTACAAATTATAATCTACCCCAAAATACTCAGTGCTATCTCAACACCGCAAAGGCAACAGAAGTCAATGTTTCTGAAATTACCATGCCTATATTTCAGGGGCACCATCGGGGGGCAGGGGGTGAGGCCCACTAATATTTTCAAGGAGGGGGCTGCCCCCTAAATTCCATAGTGATCCTCAAAAGGGCGCACCAGGGTGAAGGGTCTTCGCCCTGGTGCGTCCCTTTCATGAACGCAAGGTGGCTGGCAATGGGTGGGTGGGGGCTGGCGGGCAAGTTGGCCTGGCCTCAGTGCATCTGCTATATTTGCAAATAAGTATTCGCTTTTTGGAAGGGGGGGTGTTAAACCAGTAGCCGCACCCTATGAGTAACCAAGACAAAAAGTTGGATTTGGCATCTTTGAAAGTCAAGCTCCGGAGTGTTAACACCCTTAACACAAATACAGTGCTGTTGGCTGAAGGAAGTGGTCCAATAATGTCCTTTTATAGCAGCAGGGAACATTTGCTGAAATGTAAAAAGAGGAAATGTTTCTCTTGGTGCAGGTGGTTCTCAGACTCTGGTCCGCGAGCTTCATCCAGGTGGTCTGCGGCACTAAATATTCATCTTGATTTAAAATTACAGTATATTTTTTATTACTTCTTTGATTTTACATTGTATTTTATTGTATTACAATATGAATTTTGCGGGATTCAGATTTTCATACGATAAAGTACAGTGTAAGAAATAAAAAAAGTGATTAAAATGGAACTTCAAATCATTCGGCATCCAGCTCAAGTGCATTGGAATTACTGCAATAGACATAAAAAGGATCAATGAGCCAGCTAAGACCCTCAGCAATATTCAGGTGGTCCACACAGCAGGGAGATATTTGCAAACCACCGCCTTAGCAGAAAATTCCTGTTTAAGTAGTTTGCATAATTTAATCACAGCATACGTAATCATGGAGTACCAAGGAGCTGTCTTCAGACTGGCAGAATGAGAAGAAAGGATCATGTTGGACCTATGAATTTTTTGTTCCGTTTTTAAATTCTCGTGAGCTACGCAGCTTTAGAAGAAGCTCAGCTGCTCACAGGTTTGATTTCTAAGCCAGCTGCATGAGGTAATTAAAAAAAAAACCTTATTGCCCAAACCTTGCTGCTTCTGTATCTCTAAATTTTAGTGTTGCTGGTGACTGTACTCAAAACAGATGAGCAGCTAAACTAGGCTTCCCACCCTAGTGAGCTCCAGATGTTTTGGAGCCCCAGCCTTCCTGGCTGGTGGTCTGGGATGAATGGCTGTTGCAGTTGAGCAATGCCTGGAGGGCACCAGGTTGGGCAGGAATGATCTAAACACTGCCTGGCTTCCAGGCCCCTAAATGGCCTCTTAGATTGATGCCAATGTTGGGTGTTCTGGAGCAGCTGCAAGGGCAGTGTTCCTAGTCTCCTTGGTGACATGGTTTTTCAGTCTTGCCATCGGTAATGTCCCCGGTGTGGAAAGGCGGCTCAGGCTCCAGCTGGACTGCCAGGGAGAGCACACTGTTCTACATCTCTGCTCTCATGACCTCCTCCCCCCTTGAAACCCCTTGTGGCAAAGGAGTACCAACTGTTTCCCCCACTACGCTCTTACAGGAACTGGAACACCTAAACAAGTGGGGCCTTAACATCTTCCGGGTCGCCGAGTACACCAACAATCGGTCGCTCAGCTGCATCATGTATACAATATTCCAGGTACGTGTGCTCGCACTGCCGTGTCCTCGTCCCATGCCCACACCCTCCTACTGGCTTGGGCTGCAATGTTGTCTCGATATACAAAGACTTGTGTATGGAGCTGAAGCTTGAGGTGTGCCTTTCTAGGTCAGCTTTGGATTCACTATTAGGTATCACTTCAATGCATATGGAGTTGTACACAAGAAGCAAGTTTAAAAAAAACCAAGGAGGATTGCACAAAAAGTGAAGGGGTGGGCACTTTTTGCTGGGAGTGTGTCAATTTCGGGAGAGTTCTTGCATTTAACAATTTCATCTCCCTGAGCACTTTTAGTGTAAGAGGTGCCCTTTTTGCAGCTTGTTTGAGACTTGGCTGTTTTCTGAGTCAAATTGTTTTGTCTCCTGGTAGACGACACTTCCACGTCCTCTCCCTGTCCTCAGAGGGGACATTTAAGGAGAGATCTGGCTGAGTTGCAGGTTGGTGCTCCTGGTGGCGCCATAAAACATTTAGTCAATATATTTATTATAAACTTCCATGGACTTGAGCCTACCTGGATCCGTTGCATTGACAGAGTGGCTCCATTCCGCAAATGCTTTTGTCACAATAAATAAGATCGCTAGCCTGCAATCCTACATCTGGCCAGCAGCAGTGGGGCTTGATCCACAGCCCAACCACTTGCTCTGGCCAGGGCAAAAGCGGGCGGCTGGCACAGCAAAGAGGCCAGGATTGGGGCTTGTTGCCATAACTTGATGGTAGCAGTGATCCAATGGATCCTGGGCTAGCCCCCCCCTGCCCCCCCTGTGGGACTGGATTGAATAGAGTAGACTGTCTAAGGTGAGAAAAGGCAGATCTATTTCTGATTAATGTTCCCATGAGATTGTCAGTCAGAGAGAGGGCCCCTTTTCTCCTCTTCCTTCCTCCCCTCCCTCCCTCCCTCCCTCCCTCCCTCCCTCCCTCCCTCCCTCCCTCCCTCTTTCTTTCTTTCTTTCTTTCTTTCTTTCTTTCTTTCTTTCTTTCTTTCTGTAGAGTACTTGTTGTTGTTTAGTTGTTTAGTCATGCCCGACTCTTCGTGACCCCATGGACCATAGCAGGCCAGGCACTCCTGTCTTCCACTGCCTCCCGCAGTTTGGTCAAACTCATGTTTGTAGCTTCGAGAACACTGTCCAACCATCTCGTCCTCTGTCGTCCCCTTCTCCTTGTGCCCTCCATCTTTCCCAACATCAGGGTCTTTTCCAGGGAGTCTTCTCTTCTCATGAGGTGACCAAAGTATTGTAGCCTCAGCTTCAGGATCTGTCCTTCCAGTGAGCGCTCGGGGCTGATTTCCTTCAGAATGGATAGGTTTGGTCTTCTCGCAGTCCATGGGACTCTCAAGAGTCTCCAGTACTTAATATGCTTTAATCTACGTTGAATGGTGGTGTCTAGGAAGGGGCTCTGGTAGATGGAAGAGAGAGCTCTGGCTCAGTGGGTGGGCAGAAGCCTTTCGCTCATCCTCTCTTGGTGTATTGCCATTGCTGCTCAAGATTCCACAAGTTTCTGTCCCTCGCTTTTATCTTTTCCGCTACGGGAAAGAGAAAGATAACGGCACTCATTTGAGCAACCTTTTTTAGGTGGGGGCTGATGCCAGACTTTCCCAGCAAATGCTTCACTCCTCTTATTCCACCCCACCCAGGAAAGAGACTTGCTGAAAACTTTCAAGATCCCCGTGGACACATTAGTCACTTACATCATGACGCTAGAAGACCACTATCATGCCGACGTGGCCTATCACAACAGCCTCCATGCTGCTGACGTCACGCAGTCCACTCACGTTCTTCTGTCCACACCAGCCTTGGATGTAAGGGTTTGTCTTCTGTAGCTGGTGAATTGTGTGAATGTGTGTGTGCGGTAATTGGGTAGTCCACCTGCCTGCCTATTTGGGGTGGGGAAGATTGCTCACTGGGTACCTGTAGCCAAGGATTCTCTTTGTGTCATGAGCACAGGGACTGTAGTGCTTCACTTGGACTTGGCAGACCTGGCCTTTGAGGAATCTATGCTTAGGCCCAAATAGCCTTTGAACAAGTCACTATTTCCCAGCCTAATGTTTCACAGGGCTACGAGGGTTCAAAACATCTGGATTCTGGTGTATTAAGTGGTGAATCCACTGACTGATTGGCTCCACTCCTGCCAGCCTCAGGGTGGATATCTGTGGCCTGGAGGGGCCCTGGCTGCCATTGGCTGAACTGCTCTGATTTTAGATACTGGCAGAAGATCCTAGGAGAGGATGGATAAAAATGAAGTAGGGGCCTAAAGTCTGGGGGGGTGGGAGAAGCAAGGTGCAGCAGAATGAGAGGGAGAGGAGAAGGCAAGAGCCAGGAATCGGAAAGGAAAACTAGGGCAGAAAGGAAGCAGAGAGGAAACTTGCTTGTGGCCAGGAGCTGCAAGATGGAAGGAGGGCAGCAGACATTCACATATTGATCTGGAGCAGACAAGAGAGATTATTGGCCGCAGAGCTCCAATAAATATTGCAAGACTATTTGCAAGTGCAAGAGATTACAGTATGTTTGCAAACCTGCTGCCTGCCTAATCTTGTCGCTATGGAACATTACGGAGGGCACAGTGTTTAAACACCCAGAGGAGGCAATATAGTGCACCACTGATTCCTGGTGCTGGGGGGCCACAACGGGGTGGCGCACTCTCCCAATCATGCCCATGTTATGGGCTTCCCAGATGGACCTCTACTCTGATCTAGCCAGGCAATTCTAACAACTTCATGTGTGTTGCAAAACACCATAGAAATGGTAATGCTTCCTTTTGGGAGGCTAGAAAAATTAGCCCCGTTGATATTATTATTATTATTATTATTATTATTATTATTATTATTATTATTAATTTCTGTTTTTACATCCGAAACCATGAGTTAACCCATGAGTTAAAACCTCTATGGCTTTCCAGATGTTGTTGGATTCCATCTCCCATCAGCCGCAGTCGGCACTGTCGATAGTCAGGGTCGATGGGATTTGTAGTTCAGCAAGATTATCACCAAAGGTTAGCTACCTTTGCTCTGTACCAGTCTACCGCAATGGCTGGCCGGCCTGGGATATGAGGAATTTTTGGGTGCCAGGGTCTTTTCCCCAGGTAGAATGGGGAGAGGAGGTCGGCATCCCATTAGAGTTGCGTGTGCATTGGGGGCCTGATACGGTATGTACTTACTCCTGTCCAGGAAATGCTCTGGCCTGTAAGCTTCAGTGGGTTCCCTCACACAGCAGCAACACACAAATCTTTGGGGTTTGGGATCTCGCCTCGCTCTCTCTCCTAGCAGTGGGCCCCTTTCATAAAGATGCACCTCTCCTCGTTAGCGAAGCACCAGCTTCCTCCACGAAGCAGGACAGAAACACCATCCCTCTATAGCAGCTTCTCTCTCTTTCCTTTGCAGGCTGTCTTCACTGACCTCGAGATCCTGGCTGCGATATTTGCTGCTGCCATCCATGATGTGGACCACCCTGGCGTCTCCAACCAGTTCTTGATCAATACCAGTGAGTAGCACAGGGGGATTGGGGGCAAAGGGGTGTTGGGGGGAGGGGAACATGAGTGGGCGGGGGGAGGGGGTACGCATGTGTGTCAAATATGGAGGAGATATTGGACGGGAAAGGATTTGAATGTGCCTCTTTTGCTTGCACCTTGTAATGTGTCACCTTATCATGCGTGAGGCTGAACTGCTTTTCTTCTGACACGGTTGCTATAGGGTTGTTGCAAGAAAAGAGACTTATAGGGAGAAATGCCTCTCCTCAAATGCCCACAAGCAGCTTTGGGGCAAATGCAGCCCAATGTTCTGAAGCAGGGCTTTGTTTCCCTTCATTCCCTCCCAGTTCCACTTCCCCAGGGCTCCCCGGCAACTTACCTTGAGGCAAGAAAATGCAGAGAGAATATCATCAGTGAAGGCCAGTGTCAGGGTTGTTATGACTACTCCTGAGTAATGACCTTCCACATGCTTGTCTTTCAAAAGTCTTTATTAGTGCACATTATTTACAGTGTAGCGAGCTGCTGGTTTCATGTCTCCTCATTCCGAATCAGAATCCGGCACTGTCCCCTTCCGCGATTGGGACCAACATAAAAGCCTCGGGACAGTGAATCTCCTCCCTTTTCTCCTCCTTCTCAATTCCGGTGTCGGGGCGAAGGGTCTATGGTCAGCCCTATTCCCGTCCACTCTTCCCGCCTCTCTCTCTTCCTGCCTGTGGAGCAGGGGCTCTCCAGTGCTGCCAGAGCCCTGGCACTCCTTCTCCATTTCCTGACTCACCCCTTCAGGCCCCTCGCTCTCATGACTGCTTGGAGATGGGCTGCTTCTGATGGGGGGGGGGTTCTCTGTAATCCCTCCCCCTTACATCCAGGGAGATAATTCGGACTACATCCCAGATTCCCCAGCAAGTGGAATCTTGACATACCATTCCCGCTGAAGAATGCTGCACAGCACCCTGTACGCACTGGGGAGGATGGGACCAGTCGCTGTCCCTCTCCACAGTGGGAGTTGGTGTTCACTCGCTGTTAGCAAGAATGCAATCTGCGCAGACTTAGCAGAGTGTCAGGCCTAATGAGCACAGCAGCTCATTCCTGGTAGGTCTTGTCTCAGGGAATCAGTTGCTGAAACTGAACTTCCCCACATCTGTCTCGGTCCCCTCCTCTCCAGGGTTTCCCCCAAGCAATCAGAGACTGCACTTGCATGAGGCCAAGCCCTCCTCCTCCCCTTTCATGCCTCTTCTGGAGACCACAGGGGGAGGAGACACCCGTGGCTCTTCATCATCTGGACTCACCTTTGCCTCTTGGCCTCCCTCTTTCCACTCACCTGCTTCAGCTTCTGATTCTGGACTTGATATAAAGAGAAAGTCTTACTGCTTTCTATAACAGGTGGTGGCAGCGGCAGGTGTTTTAAGGAAAGTCTGGGCTTGGCAAAGTAGCTGCAGGACTTCCTGGGGACAGGTGCTTATGAGGGACTTCTGGGAGCATCACAAGGTCCTTGACAGTAGTTTCCAAACATCAGATAATGGTATCTGAAGAAATGTGCATGCACACAAGAGCTCATAACCAATGACAAACTTAGTTGGTCTCTAAAGTGCTACTGGAAGGATTTTTAAAATCAGAAAATAAGTTGCTCTTCAAATCCGTTGTGGATAGGGCAAAGAGCTGCTGTAAAATTTCAGAGAGGTGCATAACTAAAAAGCGCTGCCTTCCTGTACTTTGGGTTATTCGAGGGCAGACTATTCTTGCGGGTTGTTGTTCTGCTCTTCCTCCTTCTGTAGATGGTTTGCTTCTGTAGGACTTATGTGGCTTCTTTGTTCTGGTGTAGCATATACGTAGCTTCAAGCCATAGCCCAGGCACCCCCAAACTGCGGCCCTCCAGATGTTTTGGCCTACAACTCCCATTATCCCTAGCTAACAGGACCAGTGGTCGGGGAAGATGGGAGTTGTAGTCCAAAACATCTGGAGGGCCGAAGTTTGGGGATGCCTGCCATAGCCAAAGGTATGAGCAGGCAGGCAGAAGGCAGATGCAAGTGTGTGCATGGACCTCAGGGATAGAATTTACAAATCCAGCTGCCTGTTGATTTAGTCAGCAGAGGCCTTGTTCGTGGTGGCAATACAGTTGTTGGTGACACCGGTTAGGGCTGTGGTGCCTAGGTTGTTGATCTCGCTCACCTCACCCCCAGAGAGCCATATGCCTCCCAGACTCCATGTATTCAACAAGCCTTGGTTTTGAAGACTCTTTTGGTTTATTGCTGCCTTTTGTTTCGTCATTCATTTCTGCTGCCCTGGGCAATTTCAAATTGTTTGATGGCTTCATTTTTTATTTCATTTGTTTTTTTCATCCTGTAAGCCATATGCTGATGTAAGCTACTAAAATGAAATATACGTTCCTGTTCTCCGTGACGCCGACTAACGTGATCCTCCTTGGCAGATTCGGAGCTGGCACTGATGTACAACGACGAGTCAGTCCTGGAGAACCATCACCTGGCGGTGGGTTTCAAGCTGCTGCAGGAGGAGAACTGTGACATTTTCCAGAACCTGAGCAAGAGGCAGCGGCAGACTTTGCGGAAGATGGTCATCGACATGGTGAGCCTCGGAAAGGAGAGCAGTTGGCTGCTTCCAAGAACAAGCCTGCCTTCCCCCCCCCCCTCCATCCCTGGGCTGGGTCTCCCAGTTTGAGGTTCCATTCCTCATTTTTTTGCCTTGGGAAATTCAGTTGTTTAAAAGCAGAGGTATGAAACTTGCTGCTATATTTCTCACGATGACGCCGCACAAGGAAGGAACATCATCCCTGTCAGGCTTTCTGCCTGAAGTACCAAGCTTGGTGGACCTTCTAATGCAGTGTTTCCCAACCAGTGTGCCTCCAGATGTTTTGGGACTACAACTCCCATCATTCCTGACCACTGGTCTTGCTAGCTAGGGATGATGGGAGTTGTAGTCCCAAAACATCTGGAGGCACACTGGTTGGGAAACACTGTTCTAATGAGCAGAATAATTTTGATTTGTCTCCTGTTGTTCCTTTGCTGCCCATTTCATGGCAGCAGTTGTATGCAAAGACCAACACAGGAGCAAATTGTAGTTACACCTCAAGCAGGGAAATGTGACCAGGGATTTGAGGAACGGGGGGCAAGGCTGATCCTCTGTCTTAGTGCAGAAACTGCCTTCCGTCTCGCTGGCTTCTGTGTTGGTCCCCTCTGCTCTGGTTCCCCAAAAGCAGGACTCCATAATTTGAAACAGTGGCATACCGTGACTCTGGCATATTGACCATGGTAGCGCAAGGCACATCGCTGCCTAAGGCACATTCCCAAATGGCACCAACGCCCAAAGTTCAGATACACAGCATCCAAGGCTGAGGCAGAGAAACCAACAAGCAGCCCTCCCGCTCCCCGGCAGTGAAAAGAGGGTGGGTGGAATTCCATGTTGCATGACGGCACATGTCCCATTAGCCCAAGCATTGCAGCTTGCCAGGCAGAACAATGTCCCCTCTCTCTGGGGGTTCCCCTTCCCTCCTCCTCCATCCTTCCTTTTTCTAGATCAGCAACCCCTTTGTAGACTGCTCTGGCAACCCCAGTCGGAAAAGGCTTGGCCAGTCCGTGGTTTGTGGGTTGGAGGGATGGTGTTATCAGAGCAACTAGAGCACAGGCATCCTTGGCAGCTGACTGCTGTGTTGATGCCCTGCAGGCCCATAATTAATAATAATAATAATAATAATAATAATAAATTTTTATTTATACCCCGCCCTCCCCAGTCAAAAACCGGGCTCAGGGCGGCTCACACCAACAAAACCACAATAAAACATAAAAACAATTAATTAAAATACAGATTAAAATACAGTATTAAAATTTAAAATGCAGCCTCATTTCAAGTAGTCCATAAATCGAGGCCATGAGGGAGGAAAACACAGGGGTCAGGCTAAGTCCAACCCAAAGGCCAGGCGGAACAGCTCTGTCTTGCAGGCCAGGCGGAAAGATGACAAATCCCGCAGGGCCCTGGTCTCCTGGGAAAGAGCGTTCCACCAAGTTGGGGCCAATACTGAAAAGGCCCTGGTTCTAGTAGAGGCCATCCTGGTCCCGTCTCCCATGAGCCCCAAACAGGCACACTGGCTCTGTATAATATTTGAGATAGAGCCAAGTGGACTAAAATGTGTCGCTTGCAAGGGTCATTTTTTTTGCCAACTATTCCAACAGACGAAGCAGACTTTTTGCAAGATTTGCTTAAATGCCAGAATATGCAGAACCCCGCAGCCCCAGCCTGATTTAGGAGGAGCTTCTGTTGTTTCAGAGAAAATCCTGAAGGTGGGGGCGGGGGGGAGAGATTAGCTCATTGGCGTTATGATAATGTTCAAACTCATGTAAATTTAGTTGATTAAAATAATCAGTTAAAAGGTCCCTGATTAAGTAATCTAAAAATGGTTTCATCAGCTGACAGCCCTGGTGTTTCTTCAGCCTGCCTCTCCTCAGAACAGATATGGTAGAACAACCTCAAGAGCACTAAGGAGGGGACTGTGGAAGCCCCCCCCCCCCTGGAGAGTGGCAGTCCAACAGTCACTAGGCTTCATGGAGTGGCTAGGCCAGTGGTTTTCAGCCAGCGTGCTATGGCACCCTGGAGTGCCTTGAATGATGGTCAGGGGTGCTGTGGGCTACGCTGGCTTCTGTCCTTCTTTCCTTCCATTCCTCCTCTGATGCCCCCTTGAGTCTCTGCCCCCCAAAGGCTTGCATGGCTGTTTGTTGCAGCAGCCCTGGCTACAAGCTCCCCAGGCGAACGGTGCCTCTGGGGCTGGCCAGGGGGTGCTGGTTGCCAGGAGCTGAGGTGGCCTTAGAGTAAGCAGCCAACAGGTGAAGGAGTCCAGCCAGCCTGTCCTTCAGCTCTTGCTGTTGGGAAGTCCTAGGCCCCTGTGGGGCAGTATGAGGTGGCATCTCTCTTTGGGGCAGGGGCGCAGCTCGGGGACCACGGATGGCGGCAACAACTGGAGGACTCCCAAGGAGAGGGGAGAGGAGAGGAGGCTGAGGGAACCCTCCATAAGGGAGGGTGTTCAAAAAAGGGCGAGAGGCTGCCAGCTCTGCAGGCAAGGGGTGACCTAACTGGGCTCCTGAGCCTCACATGGGAGCTGCAGAAAGAATGGAGTTGGCCAAGGGAGCTGTGAACACAAAAAGGTTGAAAACCTCTGGGCCAGATGAAAGAAAACTACACTGGGTTGCTGTCTGTCTGCACAGGAGCCTAAATTCCCTGAGAGGAAGGACGGAGCACGAACAAAGGCATGGAGCCCATTGTTAATGGAAAATCTGAGGGCTCCCTTGGACAAAAATGAAGACTCCAGCCAAGAATATCAGAGCAAAATAGCAGCCAGTAGGCTTGGTCTTTATTTAAAAAAAAAAATACTGTCACGACAACAATACTGTCACGTGCAACAAGGTGAAGCAAGATGGAGACCCAGAACAAAAGAGAACCTCCACTTTTACCAGTTTTCCCATCACCAAGAAACACCCCCAAAATACATCATTCCTACATCACAGCTACGTAATCCATACCTCACAAAAAGGGAGGGTTCAAGGTAGAAATCTGAGCAACTTTGACACCTCTCCTAGTCCTCCTCTCACCCCTCCCCAGGTGTGAATTCCTAAACACAAAGAGAAATTAACAGTTTCCTAAGAGTTGAGGAGTCTTCCATTGTGAATGAGATGGCTACGTAGCAGTCTGGCACCATTGATGGGGAAATGTCCATTTGGCAGAGCCTCCTGCCTAGTGTTGTAAGGCTTAGAGGTTTATGGCTCCCCAAGTCCCCCTTTCGATAGTCATGTGGAAGTGTGTGTGTGTGATTCAGTGGGGTGGGGTGGGGAAATTCCTACGACACCATGAAAGTCGAAACACGGAGTGATCCCCCTTCCATTATCAAAAATTCTGGCTTATACTTCTGCAGGTCCTGGCTACCGACATGTCCAAACATATGAGCCTCTTGGCCGACCTCAAGACGATGGTGGAGACCAAGAAAGTGACCAGCTCTGGGGTGCTTCTGCTGGACAACTACACTGACAGAATACAGGTGGGCAAGGCTGGATGAAGCCCTGCATGCTACAGATTGGGAAAGGATGGTCAGGTCCTCTTGTCCAGAGGCCCAGCCCTGCCCAGGATAAGCAGGAAGGAGGTCAGTCCCCACCACAGTGGCAGACTGGGGAGGCAAAGGGCAGCTGGTCCCGGAACTGGCATTAGGATAAAATGGCAACAAGGAAGCTGGGAAGCAGCTGCAAGGGCCGGCTGACAGCAGCTTTCTCTCAGATGTGTTGCTCAAGCTGTTGAGCCAGTCCAGCATCTGAGGCTTGGGCGGGGGGGCGGATGACATTGTTTTATTTAAATTGTTCGCCTGCTGCCTGACAACAGCCTTTCAAGGAAGCCTTCAAAAAAAGAAAATATAAACACACAATATATACAATATTAAAATTTAAAACACACACACACACACACACACACAGAGAGAGATAACACAGTTAAGACTGGGGAAAGGTCCTGTGTTTCAACTGCTGCTCCATAAAGTTTGAAAGCATGCCAGCGCAAGTAGATAAGTAGCTGTGCTGCAGCAGGAAGGTAAACGGCATTTCTGTGCGCTCTGGCTTCCGTCACGGCGTTCCTTTGGGCCAGAAGTGGTTTAGTCATGCTGGCCACGTGACCCGGGAAGCTGTCTGGAAAAACGCTGGCTCCCTCGGCCTGTAAAGCGAGATGAGCGCCACAACCCCATAGTCGCCTTTGACTGGACTTAACCATCCAGGGGTCCTTTACCTTTTACCTACCTTAAAGATCCTGCAGGCAAAAACAGCCTGGGCATACAAACACATGCATAATTGTGCTGGAGCCCCTCCTTTCGGGGGACTGGACAATCTGTGGCTCCCTGTATCTTCCTGGCAGTAGTGACAAAATAAAAAAAAATCCTTCCAGTAGCACCTTAGAGACCAACTAAGTTTGTTATTGGTATGAGCTTCCGCGTGCATGCACACTTCTTCAGATGCACACGAAAGCTCATACCAATGACAAACTTAGTTGGTCTCTAAGGTGCTACTGGAAGGAATTTTTTTATTTTGTTTCAACTACGGCAGACCAGTAGTGACGACAATGATAGTGTTCACTGCCCGCTCCCCAGACCTTAGAAAGCCCATTGGCTTCTTTTGTCACCTGACAACTGAATAAGCTGAAAACCCTCCTTTGGGCCCTCTGCGCTGGTGTTGCCCATGCCACGTAACGGACCAAGAGGGCTTTTTACTGCTGTGGTGGTGCAGGAAATTAGCCACATGGGATCCTTTGCTTCATTTGCACAGTCCTTTTCTTAGGTTTCCCACTCGCCAACCTCCTTAGGCTCTGAGAGGAGAGGGAGGCTGTTTCCGTCTAGGTCTTTTCTCCCTCTGCACAGTATGTCCGCACACACGCAGACACACAACACTCACTGTTTTGCTTCCCAAGGGTTTGGTGCTCAGCTGCACAGCATTGAGAATCAGCAAGGAGCTGCTGCCGCATTCTTGCCTCTCTCTGACTGTCCTTGCGCTTCCTGACCCCCCAACCAGGTCCTGCGGAACATGGTTCACTGTGCGGATTTGAGCAACCCCACCAAGCCGCTGGAGCTCTATCGGCAATGGACAGACCGGATCATGGAAGAGTTCTTCCGGCAGGGAGACAAAGAGCGGGAGCGGGGCATGGAGATCAGCCCCATGTGCGACAAGCACACGGCCTCTGTGGAGAAATCGCAGGTGCGTGATGGCCAAGTGGGATAATGTTCCGGGGGGGGCAGAGAGGGATCCTTTTCCCCCTCCTGCTGCTACCAAGGCTAGGAAAATTCATAGAATCATAGAATCATAGAGTTGGAAGAGACCACAAGGGCCATCCAGTCCAACCCCCTGCCAAGCAGGAAACACCATCAAAGCATTCTTGACATATGCCTGTCAAGCCTCTGCTTAAAGACCTCCAAAGAAGGAGACTCCACCACCCTCCTTGGTAGCAAATTCCACTGCCCAACAGCTCTTACTGTCAAGAAGTTCTTCCTAATGTTTAGGTGGAATCTTCTTTCTTGAAGTTTGAATCCATTGCGCCGTGTCCGCTTCTCTGGAGCAGCAGAAAACAATCTTTCTCCCTCCTCCATATGACATCCTTTCATATATTTGAACATGGCTATCATATCACCCCTTAACCTTCTCTTCTCCAGGCTAAACATACCCAGCTCCCCTAAGCCGTTCCTCATAAGACACGAGGTGGCTGCTGTCAAAACCCACTTTATCTTTGGAGCATCATCATGCTTCCATCCCTGAGTTTCAGCAAAAATGCAACTTCACAAAAAGTTGGGGGGGGGCAGGGAGGAAGTAGGGAGTAAACATAGCCAGCCCAGAAGGCGAAAGGAAACCCTAGATCCATTACAGGAGAAAGGAGAGCCTGCCATGTCCATTGGAGGACAGCAGGAATCTGGCACTGGGAGGCAAGCAAGCTGCTTTCCTGTGACTGTGAGCCAGGAGCTTATGGCTTCCAGCATAGCTGAGTCTTTTACAGGCAAGTGTATTTTTGTGCAAGGAATTGGCGACCGTGAGTTGGCACAGAGGATCCATTGCCAGAAACTTGTCTTTTCCCTGTAAGAAACTTCTGTTTTAAAACAAAAAGAAGCTGCTTTATGCTGTCAGACCGTGGGACCACATAGCCTGGTGTGGCCTCTTCTGTCAGGCTGGCTGAAGCCCTCTTAGCTTCCTGGGCCCCCTTTTTGACTGGGGATATCATGCAGGGGTTTCCAAACTAAGGCCCGGGGGCCGGATGCGGCCCAATCGCCTTCTAAATCCGGCCCACGGACGGTCCGGGAATCAGCATGTTTTTACATGAGTAGAATGTGTCCTTTTATTTAAAATGCATCTCTGGGTTATTTGTGGGGCATAGGAATTCATTCATAAAAAAAAAGTCCGGCCCCCCACAAGGTCTAAGGGACAGTGGACCGGCCCCCTGCTGAAAAAGTTTGCTGACCCCTGATATCATGGATTGAACCTGGAGCCCCTCTGCCTGGCTCCCTCCTTGTGGGAACTGGGAATGTGCTCTTCTTCCCACAGTTACTAGGTCATTTATGATTGTGCTGTGTGCTTTGTGGAATGTGGGTTGGCAAAAGGCACATGCACCTCTGGACTAGAAACTGTGCCATCACACCCATGTCTGCGCCATTGTTAAAGGATGCTTTATTTTGCTAACAGAGAGCTCCCTGCTGTACCATTTTGAAAGAGAGAACCCAGCCAGCTATAACAAGCCCCCTACTCTTCCATAGCACTGCCCCACTGTTTGTTGAACCAATTGTTCTATTGCCTTTTCGAAACACTTTAATGTACCTCACCCTTTCAGTGCTAGAGAGGACAGCTGTTAGGGGAAGGGGGGGTTGTTAGTTACAGTTTAGCTAACTTCCGCACTCCTTTTAGCCGTAACGGGAATAGTTGGTACAGGGAACGGAGCATGTTGTCTTACGGAAAGCCTCTAAGAATTTTGGCAGAATGCTATTTTTCTAGTCCTCATGACTTTGGAGAATCTTGAAAGGGCAAAGCTACGGCTTATGCTCAAAACCCAGAGATGAGGATGCAAAGACATACCTAGGGGTTAGCCAGGCTGTCCCCCACCAAGGGCACAGGCTCAAGGGTGCAAAAATCATGCCCACCTATCTGGATGCTCCCCAGGCCATTCCTCCACTGTCCTGGATGATGACTCTGGGCTAAGAGAAGTTAAACATTCCTGCCCTATCCCTGCATTATTCTAGCGCCTAAATAGCCACCCCTTTCCCAAACATCTTTGCACAATGTACCTGGTACAAAAGCATCCAGGCCTTTTTCCTGTGGCCTGAGAGAGCACAGGATGAGTCCATGGCATAGCTGCCAAGTCTCCCGTATTCCCCGGGAAATCCCCGTTTTTCCAGCTGTTCCTAGCTGGAAAAAACGGATTTTTTTGTTTCCCATGGTTTATTCTGGCGCGGCGGCCATTTTGGAACTGGGCGGAGCATGCTCAGAAGCGACTTTTGATGCTGCTCTGCCCAGTTCCAAAATGGCTGCAGTGCAACTTCTGGCGCGGCGGCCATTTTGGAACTGGGCAAAGCAGCACCAAAAGTCACTTCTGAGCATGCTCCGCCCAGTTCCAAAATGGCGGCAGCACTAATTCCGGTCTGCTACTTCCGCCCGGTCCCTTATTTCTCCGACAGCAACTTGGCAGGTATGGTCCATGGGTGTCCCTTAAGGGCTCACTGTTCTGTTACCAACCCTCTTCTTTCCCTGCCCCTCGGTTGTGTTTCAGGTGGGCTTCATTGACTACATCGTGCACCCGCTGTGGGAGACGTGGGCGGACCTGGTGCACCCAGATGCACAAGACATTTTGGACACCCTCGAGGACAACAGGGACTGGTACCACAGCATGATCCCCCAGAGCCCCTCTCCCCCTCCGGACGACGCGGAGAAGGACGACGAAGCCTGCCTGGAGAAATTCCAGTTCGAGCTGACTCTGGAGGAAGAGGGGGAGGACTCTGAGCAGTCTGAAAAGGACCACAGCAGCCCCGGCGACGAGGACAATAGCTACTACACAGCCACAGAGGAGCAGCAACACGAGTCCCAGGAAGGGCAGGACAGACTAACGGACGACACAGTGAACGACACATCGCCCGGCACATCATGACTTTGGGGAAGGGACAATTGAAAAAGCAAAAAAACACACACGAAAGTTTTCATGAGGGGGGGGCAGGGATAAAAAAAACAACGAAAAAAACTCATTTTTTATTTTTATTGTATTTTTTATAAAAAGAAAATCAACAAGAAAAAAAAGGGAAATATACACAGCAACTGTAGAACCAGGTTGGCCCAAGCAAGGGACAAGTAGCCCTGCTGCTTCAGTGAGCGGCCCAAGCACTCCAGAAATAATCTTACCTTTAATTTTGCTTTCTTTTTCTTTCTTTCTTCTCTGTTGTTGCTGAGTGGGGTTTTTTATTTTCCTTTGCTGCTTTTTTTTTATTAAAAAAAAGACTGGTGCCATCAGGAACAGAAGGAGGGCAATGATGATGAAAAGCATGTATGAAGTGGTGGCAAAGGCCAAGCAGGTGGAATAATAATAATAATAATAATAATAATAATAATAATAATAATAATAGTATTTTAAGCCATTTGTAGTAAAAACAAAGCGGAGACACTGCAGGGGCTCCAATGCCAAAAACCAGTAATAATTTTCACACATGCCCCTTCTGTTCATCTGGCTCCCTTGCTTCAGACATGCCCTCCTGGGTCGTTTGGTGCCTTTCTTCTTTTGCTCATCGCAGCAAAACCCTCCCAGCTGGAAAACAGGGTGTTCAAAACATTGGGGATTTTTTTTGGGGGGGGAGTTCTAATAACTTGGATTTTTTTAACTTATTTTTTTAAGCTACTGCTAATTTATTTTTGTGAGTTTATTTTTATTTGATCGGACTGGTAAGAAGAAAGGACTTTGCCTCCTTTCTTTCTTTCTTTCTTTCTTTCTGATGCACTTTTAAAATAATAATAATAATGGTTTGCAGGTGGGGAGTTCCTTTTTTTTTTTTGCCTGTGACGCCATAACATTCTCCCAGAAGCAAATGGGAGAAGACATTACTTTTAAAGAAAACAAAAGGGAACAAGAAATCAAACAAGCAAAACATTTTTATCTGAGTTTCCAAATAGCCAAGTCTTCCTCCGTTTATCATTTTGCACAAAAAAAAGAAAGAAAAGGCAATATGGCCAGGATTGAATGGGTGTAACTGGCCAACTTGCCCAGACAGCACCATAGGGGACCTCAGGGGTGAGTACAGTGTTCCTCTCCCAGTAATGGGGATGGGATGGAGAGAAGGGGGTTGGTTTGCATCCTTCCTAGCCCAATAATAAGAGGAGAGACTATGTTTTTCAGTGATGATTATTTAAGGACTGATTTGCAAGTTACCACCATCTTTCTGTCTGAAAACCTGTGATTTGTTAGTTGACGAATCTCTAAACTGCAGTACCCCTCTTCCTGTTTACAAGTTTGTCAACTAGGAAATACAAGTGTACTGACCACAAACAAACAATTTGCATGTGCCTCTAGGCACATATTTTTTCTCACAGGAGGCTTGATACAAGCAGAGTCTGTTTGAATGAAAACCAAGTCTTTATTTCTGTGCAATGCAGTGTAATGTGGCTGGATCACATAGATTGACTTGTGAAGTTTGTATGCTGGGGTGGGGGTGGGGCTTTATTAAGTTCAAAGGGTAGAGGCTCTAACACTCTTGGTTCCAGAGGTGAGGATCCACCTCAGACCACCACCTTCCTAGGAAAATTATGTGTTTACATGTGCCCAGAAAACCCACACCATTCTCTCACTGCTGTGACATAAGTCAATAGCTTTTTTTCAGATCCTGGGTCTGGTTGCAGAGAAGCTCCATCTCTCAGAGCTCAATCAGATCTACAGAAAATCCAGCCAAAAGAGGAAATCTAAGCAGTATGCAGGTTTATTACTTTAAGGTCACTTGCCTTGAAATGAAATACAGAGGCAGCTTTGCCACATGCATGAAACCGGCCAGAGAAAGGGCATCTGAAATGTGCTTTTCTTTCCCTCTGCCGGGCCGATCTTGCTATACAAATCTCCATGCCAGATGCTGCTCTCCTGACAATCTCTTCCCCCTGCTCCATTATTGGGCACGGAACAAGGAGCCCAGGCCGCCTTCCGACAGTTCTCCTAGAGAAGCAGGGCCTGCTGCCTCACCCTTGCACCAGAAATCACCATGAGAGAAAAGAAAAGAATCTGCTCTGTGGAATATCAAAAGGAGATCTTTTGGGCTGCTTTTATTCTTTGCCTTAACCAGCCAGCGG
Organism: Zootoca vivipara; assembly: GCF_965207765.1. NCBI lineage: Eukaryota > Metazoa > Chordata > Lepidosauria > Squamata > Lacertidae > Zootoca > Zootoca vivipara. The sequence goes on from NC_142598.1 coordinate 7,168,895, forward strand.
AGTATAATTTGCTAGTAATCCTGCATCATTGTCCTGGCATGAAGAGGGCGAACTTTTCTCCATCCACAAATGCCTTGCCCTGCCCCTGGATGGACGTTCTCCTTAGCTCTGGGGACATCAGATAATTTCCATGGACAAGCAGTGCTAGGGAATCCAGTCCTAAGAACCACAGGAAACAAGCATCCTGGATCCCTTTTTTCTTGTGCCTCTGCCCAGTTGGGGAAGCTGTAGCCTGGTCCTCGGCTGGCTGGATTCTGGGGGATCACTTGCCACCCCACTGGCTAGAGGGCCCAACCCCTCTTTTTGGAGGCGGAGGGAGAGGAAAGTGGGAGAGCGACAACACAAGTGAATTGTGAGCGGATTGGCCTTTCGGCAATGTGAGACTTGAGTGAGTGGACCTGAGCCAGCGTCTCTCCCACTTGAGGTGAGGCCAGGACCGGGATCCCCTTTATTTAGCCTGTCTTACGTGGCCATTCAGGGCTGGCATTGCGCCTACCCTAATCTCTCCCCTCCATGTAAAGTGGTGAAGCAATAACAAGCGAGTTCCCATTCCCATCACCACGCTGAGCTTTCGAACCAAAGCCATGTCTCCTCTTTTGCAAAGTTTCCATCCCACCCACTTTGCATTGACTTCTGTTTGGCCGGTTCTCCTAGTACGTAGGTTCAGGCAGGTGGCAAGGAGCCTTCCGGAACTGTTCCAACCCAAGCACGGTAGGGGACAGGGGGATAACGGTTGGAGAGGTGTGCTAGCTATTGCAAGGCGGCCAGCCCCTAAAACGCCTGCCAGCCGCTGCAGCCCTGCACCTGCATTGCTGGTCTCTGCTCAAAAGCCAGTGTAGGGCACCTCCTTCCTTACCCAAGGAGAACATGGCCATTTCTGAACACAGTACTGTAGCCATTTTCTTTGTATTTTTTTTCACTTTTCTTTTTCGAAGCCTCAATTGAAGAAAAGAAAAAAAACGGGGAAAGAGAGAGGAATTCTTTCTTTCTGATTTGTGTATAGCTTTTATTTTTGTACGCAGTTCTGTTCCACGAGTTTGTTGGGTCGGGTTTGGACTGTACATAGTTGTGAATAAGCAGATTGTAAATTATTCTAAAAAAGAGTAAAAGAACCTTACAAACAATACCCCTCCCCCCTTTCCCTCCCGGCCTTGCCTCGGTTTCTCTCCCCAAACTCCTGCCGTAGGACCTGTGCTTGGGGGCGCATTTGTGGAGAGCAGTGAGGTCTCCGAGAGACTCTCCAGCTGCATCCTCTCATCGAGAGCTCTGGGACGCAGGCCCTGCCGCCGCCCCTGCCGTTTCTCCTGTCTGTGTATTTATGGTGTAATATAGACACATTGGAAATTGTAGAATTGTCATTTTTTTCCTTGCAGTGTCGTTAATCAGCTGTTACAATGTTCTCTCTCGAATGTTACCAAAACCGTTCAGCAGCCGAGCTCACAATAAACCAGGAGAAAGGGAGTCTTTTGTGCCTGTGACCTTGACCTGCCTTCTCTGCAAGGCTGCAAGAGGTGTGAGTGTTTTTTTCAATGCCTTGGAGGCCAAAAGGAGAGGGGAGGAAAGCCAGGTCCACCCTACCATTGGGCAGACCGAGGCAGCTGCTACAGGCATCTCATTTTGGGTGTCGTAAGAGGGCAGCAAGGGACCCAGGTGGCGCTGTGGGTTAAACCACTGAGCCTAGGGCTTGCTGATCAGAAGGTCAGCGGTTTGAATCCCTGTGACGGGGTGAGCTCCCGTTGCTCGGTCCCAGCTCCTGCCAACCTAGCAGTTCGAAAGCACGTCAAAATGCAAGTAGATAAATAGGAACCGCTCCAGCGGGAAGGTAAACGGCGTTTCCGTGGGCTGCTCTGGTTCGCCAGAAGTGGCTTTGTCATGCTGGCCACATGACCTGGAAGCTATACGCCGGCTCCCTCGGCCAATAATGCGAGATGAGCGCGCAACCCCAGAGTCGGTCACGACTGGACCTAATGGTCAGGGGTCCCTTTACCTTTTACCTTTAAGAGGGTAGCAAACTCTAATATTCTATTGCTGTGGGTGCCCTGGCCCTGGAGGTGCAGGCATGGGGGGGGCATGAAAGGGATCTGTTGCTTTGCCTTGGGCAGCAAAGTGTCTTGTGCTAGCTCTGGACAGGAGCCAAGGAGCCCCGCAGGCACTATTTTAATTCAATCCCAAGGAATGCCAACTCTTTCCAGGCGAGACGGTGCTATCTTCAAGGGGCTCTTGGATTGGAGTATCGACACACTCGGCGCAGCTCCAGAGACTTTTGACATTAACGCTGTGCCTCGTCCCGTGGGGTTTTCACTCTTCTCACAAGCTCATCCCCTTTTCGTGTCTACCTTGAACACGACACTCTCAGGCTACCCTGATTACAAGCCACTGTGATCTATTTTGACACACAGACAACAGCTAGAAATGTAAAAAACAAAAATAGACCTATATAAAACATCAAAAAAAATAAAATGACTTGCAATTAATGCAACATGCAGGAAGCCAGCAATTAACAAAAAGAGCAGTCAAAGGCCTTTAGAAAGATGGACTTTTTGCCCCCTTCAGCAGGAAAAGGGAACAAAGGATTGCCACACAGCCATGGAGCAATAGTAATATCAGGTTCAGCTACCCATAGCATGACTGTCCTTCACAGAGTGAAAGCACCCAGAGCGGGGCCTACACTGCAAAGGCTAAGTGCCACTTCTTGAAATAAGAGAGGCAGTCTTGGGCAATGCAAGGTCTTCATGGTTCATTCAGCATCTTGAATTGGGTCTGGATGCTAATTGGCAACTGTTGATGCTGCTGCAAATCAGGGCAGCTGTGTGCCATTAGGTGGTGAGCAGCAGACATTCTGTTTCTGCAGCGTCTTCTTCGAAAACATCACTCTTATATGGTGCATTGCTGTGATTTATTCTGGAGGCTACCAAGGAAAAGATAAACAAGGTAAAATCTCTTTCCAGAAATGGGGCAATGTCTTACCTACCTGCTGCCATCTTCTGGACACTTTGTGCAACAATGGGCTATTGAACAGCCATGGTTCCTGAAGGCTGAGCAGTTTGGTTGAACTGGTTCAAGGCGTGGCACACGCTCCTCCTGCCATCCTCTTGGAGCGTCTTTGTAATTGTAACGTTTTGAATAAGACCCTTTATTTGCTGCTTTCTGACTAATTGTTTTTAGTCAGTTGCATTGTAGCAAAAACAACGAAGTTTCTGGTGGCTCCGAGAATCATTAGCAGATTTGTAATCACCCCTAAGGGACCCAGGTGGCGCTGTGGGTTAAACCACTGAGCCTAGGGCTAGCTGATCAGAACGTCGGCGGTTCGAATCCCTGTGACGGGGTGAGCTCCCGTTGCTCGGTCCCAGCTCCTGCCAACCTAGCAGTTCGAAAGCATGTCAAAGTGCAAGTAGATAAATAGGAACCGCTACAGTGGGAAGGTAAACGGCGTTTCCATGTGCTGCTCTGGTTCGCCAGAAGCAGCTTTGTCATGCTGGCCACATGACCTGGAAGCTATACGCCGGCTCCCTCGGCCAATAATGCGAGATGAGCGCGCAACCCGAGTCGGTCACGACTGGACCTAATGGTCAGGGGTCCCCCTTTACCTTTACCTAATCACCCCTAACCAGCTTATGAAAGGAGAGGGGTGGATGTTAAACTCTTGTCCTGTGAATCATGGAATCACAGAACCGTTGAGTTGGAAGGGACCCTGAGGGTCATCTAGCCCAACCCTCTGCGATGCAGGTATTTCAACAAATCATTAATGATACATGGCCAGAACTGATCTCTGCGCCTGTTTTCTTCTGCAGGACAAATAGCAGTGGATGAGGTGGGTTGCATCAGGAAAATGATCCAGGTTTAGAGGAGGAAAGGATGAACACCCCCATCCTCTATCTCCATAGCCCCAAACCGATTCTAAGGCCATTTATTACAGTAAAGTAACTCAATAAAAAAGTTGAATCGGGGCAGAATGAACTTAAGTGTTTGGTAAGGGGTTGAAAATACCTGCCTCATAACTGTGTCACTGTCATAATTGGCTTGATATAAATCAACCAAAACGTAGTGTTTTTTTTTATTATTTGTATGTTTGATTTCTGACCCACTGTTCGTCAGTCAGTCCCAGTTTCAACAATATAAAAATACAATATTCAAACAGTTTTACAGCTCAGAAGATTGAAGCATATTCCCCAACAAGGGGGGTTGACACTGGGGGGGGGGGTTCAGTCTAGAGAGGGGCAGGGGAGTCAGCTGTGGGGGCACAAGATTATAAAAACGATACATGGTGTGTAGAAAACGGATGCAGCCTCTTTTAGAACACACTGGCATGAAGTCAATCTGTGCCTTTCGTCTGCCCTCTGCTGGACAGTTTACAGAATTAACAAAACAGCAATCAAACAGATCACACAAGATACAGCAATGTGTTAAAGGATTTAATACAGCCATACAATCAAAACAAGAGTGCATATGCAGGAGGCAGAGCATTCGTGTTTGTGGAACACTGCATTCTGGATTGTGAGAAATTTGCTGCAGTGCTATACAGTACTCACTTGCCTGGGTATGTCCCTGTTTTACCACCCAGCCCAGTTGATATGCAAATGATTCTCCTGTTAATCAAGAGGGAAGGGAGCGAAAGTGAGTCCTAAGAGCCTACCTTGGGATGACAGATTGAACTGCATGTATATTTTCTATGTATGTTTACCAGGGAGAAATTTCCGCTGAGCCCAATGGCATGAGTTTGCAACCTCAGTCCTTCAATGCAATGTAGACAGCCACATACTATAAACTCCACATACTATAAACATTCACTGAAAACTGGCCAAACAATCGCAATAATAATAATAATAATAATAATAATAATAATAATAATAATAATTGTCCAGTAGCACCTTAGAGACCAACTAAGTTTGCTCTGGGTATAAGCTTTCATGTGCATGCACACTTCCTTCAGATAACTTCAGAAGTATCTGAAGAAGTGTGCATACACATGGAAACTTATACACAGAACAAACTTAGTTGGTCTCCAAGGTGCTAAAATGTTTTTTAAAATTTCGACTGCGTCAGACCAACATGGTTACCTACCTGAATTAATAATAATAATAATAATAATTGTTATTTATACCCCACCCATCTGTGGGCAGATTTCAACAGAACATTAAAAACAGAATAAAACTTCAAACATAAAAAACTTCCCTAAACAGGGCTGCCTTCAGATGTCTTTTAAAAGTCGGATGGTTGTTTATTTCCTTGACATCTGATGGGAAGGCGTTCCACAGGGCAGGCGCCACTACCAAGAAGGCCCTCTGCCTAGTTCCCTGTAACTTCACCTTGCAGTGAAGGAACTCCAGAAGGCCTCGGAGTTGGACCTCAGTGTCTGGGCTGAAAGATGGGGGTGGGGATGCCCCTTCAGGTATACTGGGCCGAGGCCGTTTAGGGCTTTAAAGGTCAGCACCAAGACCTTGAATTGTGCTCAGCAACGTACTGGGAGCCAATGTAGGTCTTTCAGGACCGGTGTTGTATGAACTGTCCCTTATTTGGAATAATCACATTAATTACTTGCACACCTTACAATTTCTGTGTCTCTTTCTCTCAGGGGACACTTCCGTCAAAGCAACCACATACTGCACTGAGTAAGTAGTACGTATCACACACAACTCCCTCAGCGAACTTAAGAGCTCTGCCCTGGGACATAAAGCCTTTCTGGTCCTCTTCACAAAGTGCTCTGTATGCTTTGAAAGTTTCCACAACCCCTCATGGCACCTTGGAAAATGGACTTTGTTGCAAGAGGTTGTGATAGTTTCCTGATAGTGCCTGCCCACAACTAAGTCACTTTAATATAAGCAGTTTTCTAGTAGCATCTATACTAGAATATACTATATCTATATAACTATATACTATATCTATATAACAAGTCAACTAGTGCAAATTAATGCTAGGGGTTGCAGCCAATGCTAATCCTACTCAGAGTAGATCCATTGAAGTTAATAGAAACAACTTAGGGGCCCTTCTCAGTGGTGGTGACTGCCCTGTGGAATGCCCTCCCATCAGATGTCAATGAAATAAACAACTGACTTTTAGAAGAGATCTGAAGGCAACCCTGTATTGGGAATTTTTTAATGTCTAATGTTTTGCCATTTTTTATGTGCTATAAGCCACCCAGAGTGGCTGGGGAAACCCAGCCAGATGGGCAGGGTATAAATAATAAAATTTATTATTATTATTATTATTATTATTATTATTATTAATTTATGTGGCTCTGAGATGAACATAGTTGGATACAACCCTAGATAATAAAATCTGACTCTGATTTTGCAGTTAAAAACATAAGGATCAGGCCAGTGGCCCACTAATTTGCCTGATTCGATGCTCCCTGCGGCATGTACAAGACACATACGGTATATGGCACCAGGCACACATACATGTTCTCCTTGCTTTGGGTAGGTCTATTTCCATATAGTGGAGCAGAGGATTTTTGTAACTTTAACCTTCCTTGCCACAGTGGAGGACTCTCACTTCTTTGTCCTGAAGGATGTCAGAGGTTTGGCAAAAGGAAGCCGAGCAATGCAACACCGATGACTTGCTTCTTTCCTCTGAACACCAAAGACTTCTCTGTGACTCAGTAGCACATGATCTTGTAATCATTACACGGGGCAGTTTCTGTTCTCCGGCGCCACGTTCCTGGTAAATCATTCTCCCTAATTTATAACCATCTATTTTTATCATTGTAACCTGCCCCAGGACTTCAGGCAGTCGGACAAACAATTTGACTGTATCCTTCCAATAAAAGGATTTGGGCATTGTGGGTAATCAACTACTATACTGAGTCTCATGAAGAACCACAATTTTAATTCTTTTTCCAGCTGACTGTCTCAGAGGTTTTTGATACATTCTGCAGGACTGCTTCGCCCCTCATGCTATTTTAAGATTTACATGAAACCACAGAGTTAGGCCATCTGTGTACAGTGGTACCTCTGGTTAAGAACTTAATTCGTTCCGGAGGTCCGTTCTTAACCTGAAACTGTTCTTAACCTGAGACACCACTTTAGCCGCAGCACCGCCGGAGCATGATTTCTGTTCTCATCCTGAAGCAAAGTTCTTAACCCGAGGTACTATTTCTGGGTTAGTGGAGTCTGTAACCTGAAGCGTTTGTAACCCGAGGTACCACTGTATTTGGGGTAACGTGTTGTCGGGGCTCTGCTTCTCCTTTTCCTCAAATCCTGGCTAATCTGGGGATGTGCTGGACCAGTGGGGACAGTAACAGGTTGCATGAAGGCCAACAAACAGAAGCTCAATCCCTGTAAGATGGAAGTGCTGTCGGTAGGCAGATTTGTCTACCTAGTGGTTAGAGCAGTGTTGCTTTCTGAAGGGTCAGGTTTGTGATTTTATCCAACTTTTAGCTGTGACACCCCAGCTATGGAATGCCCTCCCTAGGGGCAATTGCCTACAGTATTTTTGGTGCCAAGTTTCAATTAGCCCCCACCCCCCCTTAAAAAAAGAGGTGCAGATTTTTAGGCTGCCCACTTGCCTAGAAGCCTAATGGCATACAGTGGTGCCTCGCTAGACGAATTTAATTCATTCCACGGGTCTTTTCTTATAACGAAAAATTTGTCTAGCGAATCCCATAGGAATGCATTGAATTTTTTAAAATTATTTTTTTTGCCCATAGGAACGCATTAATTGAATTTCAATGCATTCCTATGGGAAACCGCGATTCGCTAGACGAATTTTTCGTAAAACGAATTCGTCTAACGAGGCAACCTCTGCTCGGAAAATCTTTTCGTTAAGCAGAAATTTCATTAAGCAGGGCATTCGTTAAGCGAGGCACCACTGTACAGTGAAACTTGATTCTGAGTGAATATGCTGAGGATTACTCATTTAACTTCATCTCCTCCTCTTCTTAATTGTACCAGTTTTATTGAAGTCCCGTTAGCTATTCCAAGAGACCCTTTGGCTGCAGAGCAGCAGACTAAGAAATGTCCAAAATTAACAAAGATGCGTAATGAACAGGGAAGGTGAAAAGGTCACGTTTCAGTTAACTCCTCTTGGGTGTGTGTGGGTGCCTGGCATCAGGAGGTGAAGACATAATGTTCCAGTTTTGACTCCAGAAAGCTGGGGTCACCTTTGTGGTGCAAGTGGGCACAATGGCAGCTTGAAGAACTTGTCCTCGTGCCTGTGTGAAGTCTGGCCATCAGCCCTCCCCTGCTTCACATGGGTGACTCACTCTCTCCCCCTCCCCCTCCTGAAAAGCACATAGAGGTGAAGGAGGAAGTGGGAAGAGCAGCACTCTTTCCCACTTCCTTTTCCAGCTCGAATATGCTTTTTAAGGCTCAGATTGGCACCTGAGCAAAAAAATGAAGCAACTGAGAGTTAAGAAGGGGAGCATCCCAGGACACTGAGAGGGGCAGGGAGGGAAATGGGCCATCTGGAGGAAGGAGGAGAGAAAAAGTGGGCTCAAGATGGAGAGAGGGAGTCAGGAGAAAAGCTGAATGCACACCCACTTGCATCTCAGACCAAGAAAGGATGCTCTTGAAACTGCGTAATTTTTTAACTGACACCCATCCCTCCACTCCTCAAACCACCATCAAATCACAGATTGCTTTCTGCCTATATTGACTGAAACCATGACCTGTTGCTTTCAAGCACTGTTAAGGTGGCAAAAAACCTGACTCTTGAGGCAATGGTGCTTCTGCAAGTTTATTTGTTGCTGCTATGAGGATATTTTATTGCTTATAGTTGGGACTACCATCTTCATTATCGTAAACTGTCCAGAGACATTTGTTGTCTAACAGCATGTAGAATGTATTATCAATCCAAATCGAATGTCCCATCAGTGCTTGGCGGATCTGCCGTATACCCTCCGAGCTGATTTGGGAATGGGGAGCAAGAGGGGAGCCCTTTTGCAGGACCCAGGTAGCGCTGTGGGTTAAACCACAGAGCCTAGGGCTCGCTGATCAGAAGGTCGGCGGTTCGAATCCCTGCAACGGGGTGAGCTCCTGCTGCTTGTTCCCAGCTCCTGCCCACCTAGCAGTTCGAAAGCACATCAAAGTGCAAGTAGATAAATAGGGACCGCTCCGGCGGGAAGGTAAACGGTGTTTCCGTGTGCTGCTCTGGTTCGCCAGAAGCGGCTTTGTCATGCTGGCCACATGATCCGGAAGCTGTCTGCGGACAAACGCCAGCTCCCTCGGCCTATAGAGCGAGATGAGCGCCACAACCCCAGAGTCGGACACGACTGGACCTGATGGTCAGGGGCCCCTTTACCTTTTACCTTAGGTGAATCCTGCCAACTTGAATAAAGTTTAATAAAGTAATAGCCAGGGGCAGCGCTGTAGCTATGGGGTTGTGAGGTGGGCCCCAGCCAGGGGTACAGTCGAGGGGAGGGGTGCAAAATCGGCTGAAAAATATGTCCATAAATATGTCTGTAAATGAAAATATTGATTATTGCCTCATAAGATAAGGTTTTAAATAGAGGGTGAATTGAATGGGGGGGTTGGAGGAGAGGCGGGAATAATAGCTAATTTGTCAGTGGCTAGTTCTGCCACAGGCGCAAGATCACCTAGCTACAGCTCTGGCCTGGGGGATGCAGGGGGCAGTTTGCCCCCCATCAAGTAAATAAATAAAAATACCTAACTGATTGAGCAATTGAGTCGCAGATCGCTCGGTCCTGCCCCTCTAACATAAACCCTGGCAATGCCCATAAAATTTGGGCAGGCAGACCCCCTCAAATATTTTATTGGAGGAAGCGAAAGGACCTCGGCTCCTATGGTTGCAAAGGCTTTATCCAAAGCTGTTCTGCTTGCGCTGCGCCCTTCCGCGTGCGCAACGTTATTGCCCCCTTCCCCGCTGGCACCCTCAAAATCTGCTCGAGGGCTGGGACGACCCATCCGGAGCAGCAGGGGAGAGAAAGGAAAGTCGCCTTGAGCATTGCTCGCTATATTAACTGGAAGGTTGTAGCTGTCTGCGGACAAACGCCGGCTCCCTCGGCCCATAGAGCGAGATGAGCGCCGCAACCCCGGACACGGCTGGACCTGATGGTCAGAGGCCCCTTTACCAGGGAGAAAGCCTCCCCCAGTCCCCACGGCGGACTCAGTAAGACACGCGTCGGATTGCACCGCGCGGCTAGGAGCAAAGGCAGAGCGCGTCGCATCTGCTTGCACGGAAGGCTGCGATCCTACGCCTATTTCCCCGGGAGCAAGACCCGCTCCGGACGGCAACGGAACCTGTTGCTACTTGCGCATGTTTTCAAGAGCAGCTGCTATTTCGCAACCCCCCCCCCTCCGTCCTCCCCCCCTCCCTCCAGCCTTTGCCCAGGCCCGATTCTCCGCCCTCCCTCCGCGTCCGCCCCGCGCCTCCTTCGGCCAATCCAGGCGCGCCCGGGCGAGCTGCGCGGCTCTGGGCTGGCCGGAGGGGGACTCTTATTGTGAAGCGGGGCGGCCGCTTCCCTCTCTTGCTTAGTCATGCTGACTTACAGCCCCGCGCTCCGCCCTCTCCTCCTCCCTCCGCTCCGCGCTCCTGCTTTCTCTCCGGCGGTGGCGGCAGCGGCGTGCGCTATGGAGGGCGAGCGGAGCGCCCGGGCGGGCGGCGGAGGACGGCGAGGGAGGCGGCGGCGGCGAGGAGGGCAGCCGCGGGCGGGTGAGTGGTGGTCGCCGGTGCTCCCCGCGCCGCTTTCTGCACATGCACAGGGGGCGGCGCAAAGGGCCCATCCTGTTGCTTCCTACTCTTCTTTCTGGTCCCCAACCTGTGTGGGCCCGCCAGGCGGCTGCTGCTGCTGCTGCCGGTGGTGCTGGGCTCAGGCCCGAGATGTGGGTTTCCCCCATAGCTGTGGCCTGGCGGGGGGAGCCATGCTGGGGAGGCCACAGCTGTGAGGAGCCTGGCTGGGGAGGCCTTCTGCTCCGCTCTGGAAGGCCCCTACCCTTAACTTCCACCAACAAGAGGCGTCCTGATGCAGCTGAAAGTGAGCGGAGAGCCGGGGAGGGGGCATGTATGGGGTGGGGGCTCTCAAGCGCTGGGGCCTTTGTCGAATTGGTTCGGTGCGGGAGGTCGTTTTGTTTCAGCTCTTTGCACCTAGTGGGAAGGTGCATCCTAGCCAGAGTTGTGCGCCTTTGTTATGGGGCAGGTAGGCGAGCTGAAGAGGGTGGCGGGCTTAGGGGAGGCGCCTCTTTGGGCCGTGGGATTGTAAGAGGAGGGCCCGTGGGGCGGGGCGGGGAAGTGAGAAAGTTAGGGCGGGCTTGGCGGTGCTTGTCGGGGTCGGGCGCAACTCGCTGCGGAAGCGATTTCAAGCGGGCCATCTGGAATGGCAGTATTTTGAAGGGTGTCCCATGTGATGGGCGTGGCCCGGGATCCCTGGTGATGTCATCAAGGGAGCTTGCTTGGGGTGCAGGATCCTGGAGGTGCATCCAGGGCATACGTGTCTCAGGTTGTAGTAGGGAGTCAGCTCCATCTGTTGTCGCACTGACTCCATCTCCCCAGACAGCATGGCCGGCAGGGAGGGAGGAAGGGTATAGGCTCCCCTTGTGTGTCTCAGAAATTAATTGGGGAAATCTGGGCGCGCGAGCCTAAGTCTTTCCTTTCGAGTAGGCTTGTGGCATGTAGAAGAAACTGCTGGATGTGTACATAGTCCTCGGTGCTCTTTACGCTGGGCTGCAGTTCCGTAGCAGGAGGATGGTGGTAGGCCTTTGCCAACCACAATTAAGCAAGCACACAACCCCCCCTCTTACTCTCCTGCACCTACATGCAGTGCCCCCCCCCCAAAAAAACACTTGCTGCCCACTGAGGCTTGAAAGGAAAAAGCGGTCAATGGATTTTATAAGAATTTTTTGTAAACTAAGTACCTGCCTTTTGCTTGACTTACAGTTAAATATAGTTACTTAAATCACGTATAGGCTGTTTCCACACACATCATCATCATCATCATTATTATTATTAATTTATACCCCGCCCGTCTTACTGGGTTTCCCCAGCCACTCTGGGCGGCTTCCAAAAAATATTAAAAATACAATAAAACATCAAACATTAAAAGCTTCCCTAAACAGGGCTGCCTTCAGATGTCTTCTAAAAGTCAGATAGTTGTTTATTTCCTTGACATCTGATGGGAGGGCGTTCCACAGGACGGGTGCCACCACTGAGAAGGCCCTCTGCCTGGTTCCCTGTAACCTCACTTCTCGCAGTGAGGGAACCACCAGAAGGCCCTCAGCGCTGGCCTGAACGACAGGGGTTGAGACGCTTCTTCAGGTATACTGAGCCGAGGCCATTTAGGACTTTAAAGGTCAGCACCAACACTTTGAATTGTGCTCGGAAACGTTCTGGGAGCCAATGCAGGTCTTTCAGGACCGGTGTTATATGGTATTGGCGGCCACTCCCAGTCACCAGTCTAGCTGCCACATTCTGGATTAGTTGCAGTTTCCAGATTGCCTTCAAAGGTAGCGCCACGTGGAGCGCATTGCAGTAGTCGAAGCAGGAGATAACTAGAGCATGCACCATTCTGGCGAGACAGTCCATGGGCAGGTAGGGTCTCAGCCTGTGTACCAGATGGAGCTGATAAACAGCTGCCCTGGACACAGAATTGACCTGCATCTCTATGGACAGCTGTGAGTCCAAAATGACTCCCAGGCTGTGCACCTGGTCATTCAGTTTGTTTGCAATGAACCAGTGTAATCTCTGGATAAAAAGAAGGGGGGGGAACTATGCTTCTACGAAGTGCCTCTTGGTCAGTGGAGTAATGCTTGCCATTGGAACAGTCTTAAAACTACCTTAGAGACCAGCAGGGCTCATCTACTGATTTGTAGCGTTGCACAAAAAACATGCCGTCGTGAAGAAGCCTACAAAAGTTAGTACCCCTCTGACATTATTTTTTCTAGAATCAAAACCCATCAGAATGAGAGTAAGGCTGGGAGAACATTTGAGTCCTTACTTCTATGTAGCTGCTGCTCTTCCTTGCCCAGTGTGATGTCTGTACCTCTGATGCTGGGAGTCCTTGATAGTCTGCAGTTTCTTAGAGCCCTCCAAGCACATTTGATGGGCTGAAAAGATGCAAGAGGTATGCCCACAGGTAGTTGTCTGGCAGAGCTTTTCCGAGTTGTAAATGGGCTTCTGTCACCTGGCCAAGAGGGTGTAGCAGTTTGCAGTATCCGAGGTTTGCAGTATCAACTTACAAGACACTTTGAGGACAATATTGCTTAGTTTCGGACAGACTAGGATGCCAAGTCCCATGGAGGTGTCTAGAGCACTGTGTTCATCTATACTGGATCAGTTTTAGAGATTATAGCAGCCTTGACCCTTGGTCATCTTGGCTTCTTAAAACTAGCCACAGGGCGTTGGCTGGGAGTGGTTGATGCTTCACTAGAGAGAAGGGAAGTGCCATCTGCCTCAAATGAGGCGTTGGTGTGCCCCTTCCTTAAACAGACCCCCCTGGACCCAGAAGGGTTAAAACAACTACCACCCTTTTTGAGTGAGGTGGTTGAGAATGTGGTGGCAGTTCAGCTTCAGGCATGCTTGGCAGGGTGGATTTGATTTAAATCAAACTGATTTAAATCACGATTTAAATCACGATTTAAATCACTAGTCAGTAAGGCTTGATTTAAATCATAGTTTTCTACATAAAGACTAATTCTTGCTGGTATAACTTTAATATGCAAGTAGATGAAGATTTTTAGAATAACAACTTTTCATATTAGTTTTTTATCCCCAGTTTAATAAGTTAATCATTCATATTTGGACAACTTTACTGTTGTACTTAGGAAGGAGAAAAATAATCATTACCTTAATAATAACAATTTAAATAGATTTATTCAACTGAAACAATAACATTACAGCATATGTTATTTGCTTAAACAAACATCCATGTTTGTTAACTAATTTGGCTAAACAAAAACAATATATATATATTTTAAGAAACTTAGACTGTCAGCCCAGCCTACACATGAAAAACTTAAATACTGTCCACTCCAAACAATCAGAAAAATATTGTTTCTATTCTATTCACTGAACTTCTTGAAACTTAGCACTGAAGGGGTTGTTTCTGTATTCATAGGTTTGTAGAACAATAGGATTAAGGTCTTTTTCTCAACTCTGTTCATGTTATAACATTTTTGCTGTGAAGAAGAGGCATGTGATCTCTGTTGAGTCAAATTCAGTTTTGAGAACTGCAAAAGTAAACCAAGCATCTGTGATAATATCTTGTAGGCAGAGAAACTGCCCAATAATCTTACAAAAACCTCTGGAAGAGCATGACATTGTGAATGGATTAATGGAATTAATTTACCCCAAAATTAAACATATACAACCTTATTCTACATAATTAAAAAACTAATCTTTATTTCATGATGGAATAACCTTTGGATGGTAAAATATTTTCCTCAAAAAGCATTTTATTTTAAAAAATCGATTTAAATCAAAAAAATCGATTTAAATCAAAAAATCCGATTTAAATCAAAAAATCCGATTTTTTGATTTTTTAAAAAAAAATCATTGATTTTTATCCACCCTGATGCTTGGAGAAAGCGGATTACAGTACGTACTTGAATCTACTCCAGACTGGATTCAGATGACTTGGAAACTTCGGTCGGTCCAAAATGCAGCAGTCTGATTATTGGTGGGAGTTCCATTTAGATCGCATATAACTCCTGTTTTAAAATAGTTGCATAGGTTGACAATTTGCTTCTGGGCTCAATCCAAGGTGCTTGTGTTGGTGTTTAAAGCCCAACACAGCAAAGGATGTTTAAGGTCAGCAAAGGATTTTGACCAATACCTATTATTTGTTGTTTCTATTGTTTCATGTTATTTATGTATATCAGCAGAGGGGTCCCTCTTGGTAGTTTTTCTGCCCTCAGAAGTTTGCAGCTGCTACTGGCCCAGGAGAGGACCTTCTATTATCATTATCATCATCATCATCATCATTATTATAATCATCATCATTTATACAGAGGTACCTCAGCTTGGGATGCAGGTGGCACTGTGGGTTAAACCACAGAGCCTAGGGCTTGCCGATCAGAAGGTCGGCGGTTCGAATCCCTGCAACGGGGTGAGCTCCCGTTGCTTGGTCCCATCTCCTCCCAACCTAGCAGTTTGAAAGCACGTCAAAGTGCAAGTAGATAAATAGGTACCGCTACAGCGGGAAGGTAAATGGCGTTTCCGTGTGCTGCTCTGGTTTGCCGGAAGCAGCTTTGTCATGCTGGCCACATGACCTGGAAGCTGTACGCCGGCTCCCTCGGCCAATAACGCAAGATGAGCGCGCAACCCTAGAGTCGGTCAGGACTGGACCTAATGGTCAGGGGCCCCTTTACCTTTACCTTTACCTCGGCTTACAAACACTTTGGGTTACAGACTCTGCTAACCCGGAAGTAGTAGCTCAGGTTAAGAACTTGACCTCAGGATGAGAACAGAAATTGTGTGGTGGCAGCGGGAGGCCCCATTAGCTAAAGTGGTGCTTCAGGTTAAGAACGGACCTCCGGAACAAATTAAGTTCTTAATCAGAGGTACCACTGTATAAAATCTCACAAAATACATAACAAAAATAAAAGCAAGAACAGCCCAGTAACCCCATTCAAGTCGCATCTCTTTATTCTGGCTTTTGACATTTGATAGGTATATTTTTAGGACCTAAACTGTTTTCAATGTTTTAATGTTGTAACCTGCCCTGGGGCCTTAGGGTAAAGGGTAATTAATTAATTAGTTAATTAATAATAAAATGCAAAGGTTATCTAGCCTTACTGAAGGACTTAAGAGGGCATGCCAGTGTGGACTTGTCAGGGGCCCCCATAGCAATTCTGTCCGCTGCTGCTGTGTTTTGCTGCATGTTCATTGTGCAACCTGCATGAACCTTTGTCAAGTGTGGACTTCTTTCTCAATAAGCAACTTTCTTGTCCTGTGTATGATCTTGAGTGTTAGGAGACCCAGTGGATTTCTTGGCCTCTGTGAATCCAAGGGCTGATGCCATTTGGGTGGGGCAGCGATTGTAAGGCATTGATGGACTATTGTCTCCACATAGGCAAATGTTTGTCATTGGCACTGATTCTCGAAGAGGAAAAGGAAAAGGTCTGATGAAGAAAGTGTGAGTGGCAGAAAAGATATTTTGTAGACCTTGGGCAAATGATTGCCACACACACACACACACACACATATATACAGTGGTACCTTGGGTTACAGACACTTCAGGTTACAGCAGGCATTCTCAACCTCGGCCCTCCAGAAGTTTCTGGCCTACGACTCCCATGATCCCTAGCTAGCAGGACCAGTGGTCAGGGATGATGGGAATTGTAGTCTCAAAACATCTGGAGGGCCGAGGTTGAGGAAGCCTGGGTTACAGACTCCGCTAACCTGGAAGTAGTACCTCGGAGTAAGAACTTTACCTAGGATGAGAATGGAAATCGTGCGGCGGCAGCGGGAAGCCCCATTAGCTAAAGTGGGACCTCAGGTTAAGAAAAGTTTCAGGTTAAGAATGGACCTCTGGAATGAATTACGTTCTTAACCTGAGGTAACACTGTGTGTGTATAATCAATTTTAAATTTCTTTACTTCACTTAATCTGAGGACCACAGGACAGTTTACAATAGAAGAACACAAAAATGCCTAACATAGTAATAAACAAAAACAATACCCCACCACCACCACCACCAAGCCTTTGGTTTCCCATCCCAACTTTTGGTCTGTATTTGTAACTCGAAAAGACTTTTACATGCTTTTAATTGGCAAATATCACCCAAAATGTGATGTGGCAAATTGCAGGAGTAGCAGCTGCTTCACTTGAAAGTGAATCTTTATGACCAAAATGTAGGGTTGCCATACAGACATGTCCTTGTTTTTTGGGGGGGGGCAACATGCTTATCCGGGTGGATTTTTACATTTTAAAGGAAATGTCCAGATTTCCAAGTTTGGGGGGGGGGTTGTTCATGCAGCTCGGAATCAGGCTCCTCTGCATGCCACGGCCGCTGCCAGTCCAAGCTGGGGAAAGAGGCTTGCAGGCACGGCGGCGGCCCTGCGCACCCCTTTCCCTGGCTCAGGCTGGCAGCAGCTCAGGCCGTCTTCGTTTTCCTTCTTCCAGCTATGGCAACCCTACCCAAATGTTAATCCAAAATGTTCCTCTCAAAACCAAGTGTTTATTTTTGGAGATTTTAACATTTGCATTTTGGAGTCACGTGAACTTTAGATTTCTCAGCAGCCTTTGAATTTTTTCACAGCTCTCGTTTTGCATCGGATGTAGCAAGAGCTTAGTCCGGTTGCTTCATCGGCCTTAGGAGCCAGGAGTTCTCCTGCCCCACTTGCGGAGGAACTCCTCGCACAGTGCCCAAGTACAGTGTAGGATTTCGGTGGTGTCTGCCAGTCCTGGACTTATCGCCTTGTTATTCTCCAACATCCCGGTACTTTCTGCTGGATTTTCTGGCACTTAGTAAGATCCTTTTGCACATCCCTACCCCACCCTTCTGACTTGTTTCTGTTTTTCATGCCTCCTTCTGAGGCATTCTGTATCCCTTGCTTCAAGTGACTCTGTACTGGATGGAGCAATGAAGCAGAAGATAAGGTTGTGACTCCATAGGGCCCTTCGTAGGCCCCTTCCTTTCAAGAAGGGCAACACAGAGATTGAATCTTTGCAAAATGCCCCAAGTGGCCAAGCCTTTGTTTGCTTAAGTTGGGACAGAGAGTGCTTCTGATCCTCTCAGCCGGTCCGATGTTGGTCTCATGGTCTTTGCCTTCCCAGCTTAAGAGGGGCCTCTTGATAACCTGGAGAAGGGCGGCCCAACTTTTCGTACCACGTGGGCCACAAGAGTACTTCGACATGGAACACTGCCTTGTTGCAGAGGGGCAGGGGAGAGAAACGAGGCCAACATTTGACGCCCGCCCTCATCCTGCCAGTTAAGCAGGGTGCCAGGCTTTGGGAAGGCAGTGTGAGAGCAGGGGTGGGGGGTGGGGTCAGATGTTGCTGAGGGCCGTCAAAAAATGCATTGAGGGCCGCATGTTGAACCACCCTGACCTGGAGTGAGGTGTGGGTGGCTGAGAGAAGTTCAGGGAATGATTTCCTGCCGGTGAATAGTGTCCGGAGAAACTGGGGCAGGAAACTGAAGAGAGCCAGGAATGTGTGACGGCAAGGCAGCTAGCCACGCTTGCTGAGTGAGAGGTCGCAACCGTCTGTAGGGGACCCTGATGGCTGTGTCGCTAGGAGGGCAGACAGGAACGGGAACGCAGCTTTTGATGTGGCAAAACTGCATAGGCGCACCATGCCATGCGCACGCAGTTCCGTATTCTCCTTTCCCATCAGTTTCTTTGGCGCTTCTCTCTCTCTCCTTGCCCAGATTTGTCAGAGTCGTCAATAGGAGACCTGTGGACAAATATTTAAATTTTAAATCCTTGAGCATCTGCATCGGAGATCTGTCTCCGTTTTCCCAAGTTGCTTTTCTAGTGTGACATCCCCCCCCCCCAGAAAAGGGGGGGCTCTGGTCAGGGGCTGGCACTGGAGGTATTCAACAGGCCTCTGGCTCATCCCAAGGACCCCCCCCCTCTGTTTAGTACACACATTGACCCCTTCCTTCTGAACTGCCTCTTTTCCCACCCACATTCATTTCTTGGTGAGAACAGCAACTCTTGGCTCTCCCCTCCCGGGAGGTGAGACAGGGCAGAGACTAGTAAACAGTCAGCTGAGGGGCAGGGGGACCCAGGTGGCGCTGTGGGCTAAACCACTGAGCCTAGGGCTTGCCGATCAGAAGGTCAGCGTTTCGAATCCCTGTGACGGGGTGAGCTCCCGTTGCTCGGTCCCAGCTCCTGCCAACCTAGCAGTTCGAAAGCACGTCAAAATGCAAGTAGATAAATAGGAACCGCTACAGCGGGAAGGTAAACGCCGTTTCCATGTGCTGCTCTGGTTTGCCAGAAGCGGCTTTGTCATGCTGGCCACATGACCTGGAAGCTATACGCTGGCTCCCTCGGCCAATAATGCGAGATGAGCGCGCAACCCCAGAGTCGGTCACGACTGGACCTAATGGTCAGGGGTCCCTTTACCTTCACCTTTTATATCAAGGGCATGGGGGCCCGCAGGTTAAAGGGAAGCTTTTGCTTGTTCTCTGGGGTTCATCCACACTTTCCCGTGATTTCTAAGACACAGGTCCAAGACAGGTTTTTTTGGTCCCACCGCTTTCCCCAGAAAACCCATGGTTTTACTGCTGAATCAGAACAACCATCAGCCCGCAGAAAACCCAATTGACGTTTGTTCCATTCATTGGTAAACAGTGGGTTTTCCTAGGGGAAGCGGTGGGGCGAAAGAGGACGCATGCCTAATGGAAGTGTCGACAAACCCCTGGTTTTGCTCGAGGGAACTCGCAGAGGTAGAAAACACTGCTTCCCCCACAGATATGAAGAACTGGTTGCCAGCCACAGGTGGAGACTGGCCTGCTCTCCCCACTTGACGCCTGCCTGTTTTGCACGCAGCCTTGTCTCTGCTAAGGAAGCAGGGAGGGGGGTTACGCACCGTTTGCACAATTTCCTCCCCCAGTGAGCTGCTTTTCTCTTGTAGGAAATCCATCCCTTTTGAGGTGTTTCAGCCAAGCCCAGAGAGCCCCTTAATCCTCCCCTTTTATTCTGCTCCTAATCACACGGGCAATGGGCTCCTTCCTACAGAGGTTGCAGAACGCGCGGGGCAGAAAACCCCCCACAAATAACCGGGCCTGGGCAGCGGAAGGGGGGGCTTGTTTCTTCCAAAGCGAGATACGGCACAGAAAGCTGGCTTCCTATTATCTCACTCCTTTACCTTGGGCGAGCCATTTGGGGGCAGATCCAGCAGCACCTGTCTGCCACTGAGCTTGCCCTGCTGGTGACGTCATCTAGTGGGAGCAGCAGGGCTGCAAGTTGCCTGCCCTGTTTATTTCCCACAGGGGAAATGAATGAATCAGTTTGGAGCAGGGCAGAGGTGGATGGGTGCATCATAATTTCTTAACTCCTGGCAGCACCCCAGAGCTGTGTAAGGTCAGGGGGCACTGCATATAATAGAACTGGTTGTCTGTTGCACACCCGGCCGCCTGCATGGGGCTCCCAGGTCCTGCTGGTGCACAGGGACCCATGGCAGATTCATGAGGGTACCTGAAGGTGAGCACTGCAGCCAACCCCCCCCCAAACCCGGCCTTAGCTTCTGTGCCCCTTCCTCTGGCCCTCTGCAGTCTTTAGCTAATAAGAAAGGCACACCTAATAATAATAATAATAATAATAATAATAATAATAATAATAATAAATTAATAATAAATTTTTTATTTATACCCCGCCCTCCCCAGTCAGAACCGGGCTCAGGGCGGCTCACACCAATAAAATTACAATAAAACATAAAAAGCAATTAATTAAAATACAGTATTAAAATTTGAAATGCAGCCTCATTTTGAGTAGTCAAATCCAAGCCATGAGGAAGGAAAAACGCAGGGGTCAGACTAAGTCCAACCCAAAGGCCAGGCGGAACAGCTCTGTCTTGCAGGCCCTGCGGAAAGGTGACAAATCCCGCAGGGCCCTGGTCTCCTGTGAAAGAGCGTTCCACCAAGTTGGGGCCAATACTGAAAAGACCCTGGCCCTAGTTGAGGCCAATCTAGCCACCTTATGGCTCGGGATCTCCAGAAGATTGTTGTTTGTGGACCTTAAGGTCCTCCGCGGGGCATACCAGGAGAGGCGGTCCCGTAGGTACGAGGGTCCCAAGTCGCAAGGCTGTTGTAAGTTTGCTATGCACAAAGCGCTTTGAAACGGGGGGGGAGCTATATCTGTAGCAAGAAGTGATGATGACGATGACAAGATTTGGGGTGGGGGGGACGCAGCACACAGTTTGCCTTGGTGTCGAAGCTATATCTATACTGCTGGGTTACTCACAATTTGAGGTTGGCTGTTCAGGGACCTTTATGTTTGTGTCCTCTCTAGAGTGCATTCTTAGTGTGAGCTCATTCTCATCCATGTAATAATAACATTAGTATTTGTAAGAGATTAAACACTGAATGGACGGAACAGAGAGAAAACACTTGGAATGGCGCCCTCGTACTGAGGGCATGAGGAGCTTCAGTTAGCCTCTGGCATGGGTCTCCTCCTGGAGAAGAGAAGGGGTCCATATGTCTTGCTAACCTGAGAGCTGCATAGGACGTCCTCCTCTGTCAAAGGAGGACTTTGGATATGTAGCTCTGAGTGTAGAGATCTTTGTTTTGAAGCTGTGTGGGGTTTACTCATGAGTGTAGGGAAGAATAGGGAAAGTAAAGAAAGACAAAGACGAGCTTTTGACCAGCAAGAAGCCCTGAGAGAGAAAGAAATGAGAATGAATCTCCCTCTCCCTGCAGGCTATTTTTATTATAATCAAGGTGGCAACCCAAAATTCAAACGCTCCAATAAAATCCTAGTACAGTGAATAATTAACAAAGACTATCCTGAAATCCTAGGGACCCAGGTGGCGCTGTGAGTTAAACCACAGAGTCTAGGGCTTGCTGATCAGAAGGTCGGCAGTTCAAATCCCTGCAACGGGGTGAGCTCCCATTGCTCGGTCCCAGCTCCTGCCAACCTAGCAGTTCAAAAGCACATCAAAGTGCAAGTAGATAAATAGGAACCGCTATAGCGGGAAGGTAAACGGCGTTTCCGTGCGCTGCTCTGGTTCGCCAGAAGCAGCTTTGTCATGCTGGCCACATGACCTGGAAGCTGTCTGCGGACAAACGCCGGCTCCCTCGGCCTATAGAGCGAGATGAGCGCCGCAACCCCAGAGTCGGACCCGACTGGACCTGATGGTCAGGAGCCCCTTTACCTTTATCCTGAAACCCTAACCGCCTCCCAACATCTCCCTTATCAACACTACAAATCATTTTCCATGCATACATGTAAACAGGAAAGAAGAGCAATAGGGATTCCAGGTTTTACCACCTCCAGGATCTCCTTCAAAGGATGTTCACAAAAGGAGAAATGCAAAATGCCTCTTATCACCAAATGTTTAGACCAATGGTTTGTGCCTGCTCAACCCAAATGGTTGTGCTTGCCTGAAACCATCTCAGGTTGAAACGTGATTTTCCAAGTCATGTATAGAGAAATGGAGACTTAAGCTTCCTGTGGACTTTATATCGCAAATCATACATTCTATAATCCAGGTGGAAAAAGTCTGACATATTGAACGACGAAATTCAAGTCATCCTCTTCAACCACACACATGATCATAAATCTATGATTTCTTTCAATAAATCCCTGGGATGCTACTGCTACAAAGCTGCTTTTCGATCGCTCAAATCCAGTGTTAGAAACTCAGATATATAAGCTAATTGCCAAATGGCACCTTTAACCTACCGTGTTTCTCCTAAAATAAGCCATACCCCGAAAATAAGCCATACCCCGAAAATAAGCCATAGTGATAGGCAGTTTAACCTTGTAGGTTAAACTGTACCATACTTAAAAAAAAAATAAGACATCCCCTGAAAATAAGCCACTGTGTGTTTTTTTGAGGAAAAATAAATATAAGACAGTGTCTTATTTTTGGAGAAACACGGTAGGTTATGGTCACCACAACAGAATGTCTAGGTGGCATTTTTGGAGTGGATTTATTAATAATATTATTCATTTCATTTCATCTTTATATTTCAAATAAGAAATCTCAAGTGGTTTGCAACACATTAAAACATTAATTATTTAATGTGTTGCAAACCGCTTTGAGATTTTTTTCTTTGAAATATAAAGATGAAATGAATAATAATAATAATAATAATAATAATAATAATAATAAATCCTCTCCAAAAAAAGGCACCTAGACATTCTGTTGTGGTGTGTGTTGCTTCCTTTCCTTTCATTCAGCTGCATTGGGTGTTCTTGGGGTTTTTTAGTACTGTATAATAATAATAATTTATTATTTATACCCCGCCCATCTGGCTGGGTTTCCCCAGCCACTCTGGGCGGCTTCCAACCGAATATTAAAAACAATACAGCATCAAACATTAAAAACTTCCCTAAACAGGGCCGCCTTCAGTTGTCTTCTAAAAGGAAAATAGTTGCTTAATAATAATAATAATTTATTATTTATATTCTATGAGGTGGAGGAAAAACTCTTTATCTACTTTTGCCACCCTGTGCATAATTCCTCTATCATCCCACCCTCTCTCTTTGACTCACCTATTTCCCCCCCTAAACTAAAAGGCTTCCTCGTACTTGGGACTGTCCTTTGCCGAAACCAAAAGGGCTGAGGAAGAAGTGGGTGGAAACTTGAAGGGGGAGATGTTCCCCGTGGCTTGACACCTCACCTCACCAGACGTCTTGGCTTCTCTGTCCTTTGTGCAGGTGCAGAGACATGGCTGCTTTCAGGGGCCCTGTAGACAGCTGCCTGGCCGCTTGCGCCACCACTGCTTCTTCCTCTGTTCCCTCGTGCGATGAGTGTGCGGCCGCAACTGTGATGTACTCCCCAGAGTGCAAGGCGGAGGTGACTCCCTCGCACAATGGCAACCACACCTTCAGCTACACGCTGGAGGACCACACCAAGCAAGCCTTCAGCATCATGAACCAGCTGCGCTTGAGCCAGCAGCTCTGCGACGTCACCTTGCGGGTCAAGTACAAGAACATGCCCCCGGCCGACTTCCAGGCCCACAAGGTAGTGCTGGCCTCCTCCAGCCCCGTCTTCAAGGCCATGTTCACCATGGGACTACGGGAGCAGGGCATGGAGATTGTGCCCATCGAGGGCGTCCACCCCAAAGTGATGGAGAGGCTCATCGAGTTTGCCTACACGGCCTCCATCTCGGTGGGCGAGAAGTGCGTCCTGCACGTCATGAATGGGGCCGTCATGTACCAGATTGACAGCGTGGTCAAGGCCTGCTGCACCTTCCTGGCCCAGCAGCTGGACCCCAGCAACGCCATTGGCATCGCCAACTTCGCCGAGCAGATTGGCTGTACCGAGCTGCACCAGCGGGCACGGGAGTACATCTACATGAATTTTGGGGAGGTGAGTGCCCGGGCAGAGGCAGGGGCAGGCCTTTTCAGCATCAGGGTGGAATGCTCTAGGTGTGGGGGAATGTTTGGTTGCACGAGAGAATAATAATTAATAATAATTTATTATTTATACCCCGCCCATCTGCCCGGGTCTCCCCAGCCACTCTGGGCGGCTTCCAACAGAAAAATAAAACACAGTAATCTATTAAACATTAAAAGCCTCCCTGAACAGGGCTGCCTTCAGATGTCTTCTAAAAGTCTGGTAGTTGTTTTCCTTTTTGACATCTGTTGGGAGGGCGTTCCACAGGGCAGGTGCCACCACCAAGAAGGCCCTCTGCCTAGTTCCCTGCAACTTGGCTTCTCGCAACGAGGGAACCGCCAGAAGGCCCTCGGTGCTGGACCTCAGTGTCCGGGCAGAATGATGGAGGCGGAGACGCTCCTTCAGGTATACTGGACCAAGGCCATTTAGGGCTTTAAAGGTCAGCGCCAACACTTTGAATTGTGCTCGGAAACGTACTGGGAGAACTGCTGCTGTTCCAGGAGGAGTATGAATTGGGCTGCCTTTTGTCATGTATTCTGGTACTCCTCTTCATGGAGGAACACTCCCCACCTCCTTGAAATTCTCCAAGCAGTGCTTCCAAGCTGTCATATTCTGCCTCTGCAACCACAAGGGAGTCTCCTTCTCAGACTCCTTAAACTCGTGAGAAGCTGAATTCTGTCGCCACCCCTGCATTCTGCCCGTTTTCCAAACTTGGTGTGGAAATGTGGGGCTGCAACATGTTCTTGTTTGTGACAACAGGGTATCGTAACTGAGAAGCCAAAGCCTGGCTCAACAGGAAAGGGAAGTAAGGAGAAATAGTTATGTAGGTTGAGAACACTTAAGTGACGGCAGGAACAAGCTTATCCCTCCCCAAAACTTGGGGCGTGCAGGCAAGCCATTTCTTAAATGACTTTCTAACACCATTGCTTCTGAACCTGGTGCCATTGCCTCATGCAAGTGCTTTAGTCTTAACCAGATATGTAGATCCTCCTCCACCGGTTCTAAAATTTGTCTTCTTTTTGCAAGAAGATGTCGGCTCCTATGGGAAGTTCTGTGAACACTGACGCTCTACAGGGATTTGCCTAAAGCGGCAATGGTTTAAAAGTTTACAGAGGAGAAAGGAACATTGGCAGTTGCCTTGTACTGATTCCAACCATTCATTTATTTTGCTCAGCATTGTCTGCCTGGACTGGCCACAGTTCTCCAGGGTTTCAGACAGAATCTTCTCCTGTCTCTCCCCATAGATTCCAGGGACCTTCTGGGTGCAAAGCAGCCCAGTGCTTCTTTCCCTAGAAGGAGTCAAGCTCTACCCTCAATGGGGGTCCCCCAACACGCTGGCTCCTCCTGGCCTTTGCATGTTGGGCACAAAGGTCTCGTGGCTGCTTCCATGTATGTGCCTTCCAGTGGATGCATTTCAAAGCCTCTGCAGGATGTGGAAGTCTGCCTTATCAGGATTCCCTATTTTGCCAAGACTTCTGCACATATTCAGCAGAATGTGCTCAGAGGTCCCCTTTGCACTCAACACACATAGGTTTGAGAGGAGCTCCTGCCCCTCTGCATAAGTCTTAACAAGTTCCGGCAAATGCCTGGGGAGAGCTCATGAGGGTAAGAATTTGGTAGGTTCTCTTTGAGTAAGAAATAAATGTTAAATATTTAAGAACATTTAAAGAATATAAGGACTAGTGTAGATGTGATGAAGATGGAGCACCTCTGTGCTTATGATAGCCCAAAAGTGTGTTGTTAAATAGGTGTAAGCATTTATGCTACTATTTCCAGCATATGCATTTCCACCATGAGGCCTGAGTTGATAGAAACCACCTTCCAACAGCCCAACTTTTAACCCTTCTAACATATGCAAGGACTGGGGAGTTAAAATCTTTGTTGCTGACTTAAGCTGCCACCCAGGAAATGTGGGTCCTTGGTTTCTTATGTCTGGGATCAAATATTATAAATTTCCCTCACACCTGAAAGGTGAAAGAAGTACTTGATTAAATACCAAATACTGTACAGTAAAAGAAGTGCCATGTCAGAGATGGGCTGGTTTCTCAGATGTAAACAATCCAAGAAAATATGCCAAAAGTCTCTGTACATTTTTCAGATTCTGCTTATGGTCCCCCTGGTCCCTGGTTTTGGAAGGTGAATTCGCACCAAATTTAAAAAGTTGGGGGAGTATTACTCCTTGCAGGCTGAATCTAATTTACTCCTCGGCATTGATCTGATGTGCTTGGGAGCAGCCCCCCTGCCCCATAAGTTATGCTGGCAAACATGCTGATGAGCCCATTGCCATTGTGGTGACTCGGCTCAAGCAGTGATATAGCAAAGACGGCAACAGCTTCACCATTGCCTTCCATGAGTTATCTCAGGCGGATGGCACAGCAAAGTGGTAGGATCAGTAATGGTAGGATCTGCTCCTTCACCTCCTAGGAATGCACTTGCAGTCCTTTTAGCAACTCCAGTATCTAAAGGCCTTGGAATAAAGGCTAGTTCCATAAAACCACCGCCAGCAGCTTTGTAACATAATCTCTCATGCAGCCCCTCACTCATCTGAGAGCTCTCAGAAATCTCATGCCCCACCACTCCATCTCAGAACTCTCTTATTTGGCCAGGGGGTGGAGAGGAGAGAGAGAAGGGTGCTCTAAACTTGGTCTTCTCCTGCACCACTCCTTGTGGTCTCACTGTAGCACCAGAAGACACTTTGCCCCCCCTTGCAGAGCGGTCAAGGAAAGCATTGTATGTTGAAGGGCTGTAGCTTCTCCTGCAGAATTGTGCTGTCATGTCCTGGGTCTCTCTCTGTTGGATTTTTTTGAATAGTCAAGTTACTTTAGAGCCGGTCTAATGTAAATACTGTCTGTTTAAGAGAAACAGGTGCTGGTGTTTCTGTTAATTGCTCACAGGCGTGGGCTCTGCTTCTTGTATATAAGGCTCTGCCAGAAAGCCTTCTGCATCTCTTAGTTAGATGTTTCAGTTTGATTCATCTCTTAGTAGATCACTCTCTCAGTTGTTCTCAGTTTAAGAGATTCCTTAGTTGAATCTTAGTATGAGAGTTGCTTAGTTATAATGCTAGTTTGCTGTTAATTCTTGGGTAGTTTTGTGGGAGTTTTGGAAAGTGGGTAGATAACATTGCTAAGAGAGAAAGCATTTATCTTTAGTTTAAAGTCTCTTTAGAGTCAGTTTGCTTTTCAGTTAAAGAAACCCAACCGTTTGTATTTTCATCTGCATACTTTTACAAGTGTGCAGCTAGTAAGGGGTTTCATATAAGGGAGATAATTCCCTACACTCTTGGTGGTGTTTTCTTAGCCAGGTCAACTTCTGACTGCGTATACTCTGCGTGAAGCGTACTTTAAAGGGCCGCTGGAAACTGGGATATATGATTTAGGTTAAGCAAGTTTCAATACCCAGTTTTCTCCAATATTATTCTTATTATATATATTATTCTCCAATACTCTCCCCCCCCCACTGCAGGTTTCCAAGCAGGATGAATTCTTCAACCTCTCACATTGCCAGCTGGTGACGCTGATCAGCAGGGACGAGCTGAATGTGCGTTGCGAGTCGGAAGTCTTCCACGCCTGCATCAACTGGGTGAAGTACGACTGCGAGAGCAGGCGGCTCTACGTCCAGGCACTGCTCAAGGCCGTGCGCTGCCACTCGCTCACCCCTCACTTCCTCCAGATGCAGCTGCAGAAGTGCGAGATCCTCAAGTCGGACTCGCGCTGCAAGGACTACCTGGCCAAGATCTTTCAGGACCTCACCCTCCACAAGCCCACCAAGGATGTGCCTTGCCGTGCGCCCAAGGTGGGGCAGCTCATCTACACAGCGGGGGGCTACTACCACCGGTCCCTCAGTTACCTGGAGGCCTACAACCCTTGCGACGGCTCCTGGATTCGGCTGGCTGACCTGGAGGTGCCCCGCAGCGGCCTGGCCAGCTGCGTGGTGAGCGGACTCTTCTACGCGGTGGGCGGGAGGAACAACTCCCACGACGGCAACATGGACTCGAGCGCCATTGACTGCTATAACCCCATGACGAACCAGTGGTCTCCTTGCACTCCTATGAGCGTGGCACGTAACCGGATTGGTGTGGGGGTGATTGACGGCATGATCTACGCAGTGGGCGGCTCTTTCGGGAGCAACCATCACAACAGCGTGGAGAGGTAAGAGCTGGGTGCGAAACAGGACCCTGCAAGAGTACTTTGCTCCAGAGCAGCAAATCCAAGGCTGCAGGGGAACAATCACGGTTGGGGTGTGTGTGTGTGTGTGTGTGTGTGTGTGTGTGTGTGTGTGTGTGTGTTCCTGCTTCTTCCTTTGCAGCTGCGACTTTACCTTTGGTGCTCTTTAAATTGGGCACCTTCTCTCCCCCCCCCCCCGGCGCTTTTGGAAAGGGAAAGATACACTGGGGAGGACTGGGGAGGAGCTGAAAGGGAGAGAAGATTGCAGGAATGGGAAGGCAGTCAGTTCAGACCTCTGGCAAGAGTGATCTGCCCCTCCTTGGGCAGCCTGGTGGGGAGAGGGGGGGGGAAAGGGAAGGTGATGTCGAAAAGAAAGGACCCACCTTTCGCGCAGGCCCTGCTTACACCTGGTTTTGGCCCCACCCACCACTGCCATGTGGCTCCCTATCCTTTAAGGAAATATAGCCATGGGCATAGCCAGCAGAGGGCAGGTGCCCCCCCCCCCAGATCAAGTAAAACAATAGAAATGCTTAACTGACCAATCACGCTGGTTCTGCCCCCCAACCAATTCCTGCCTCCCCCTAACAAAAATCCTGGCTGATAATAATGATGGAGTTACTTTAGTGGTGGCTGAGTTTTTGTGCTCGGTTTATGCAGAGAGATTCGGCCACTGTGGAGAGACCAGGGGATGCTAATTGAAAATTGATATATTGTTCTAAAATATTAATTCAATTAATATGTATTTTATTTCATGAAGTTTATAATGTGAATGTTTTATTCATAATTTTGTTCTGAAGCTTCTGAACTTGTCATGCCTAATAAAGGTTATTGATTTGAAAATCCTGGCTATGCCCATGAATATGACCCAGGCAGGAAAGGGGGCTGAGTCTAGGGAGGGATGGCCAACTCTGTGGCCCTTCATACATTGCTGGACTTCCAACTCCCATCCAGTAGTGGCCAATGGTCACGGATGAGGGGGATTGTAGTCCATCAATGTCTGGACGTACGAAGGTCCCCCATCCCTAGTCTGGGGCATCTGCCCTTCTGGCATGACCCTGTGGGACTCTGCCCTGCACAGGTACTGGGTGGGTGGGTGGCAAGGGCCCGTGGGTTTTCATGAGGCTGCTGTCTGTGCCAACTCAAAGCATGCACAACTCAAAGCTGATGGCAAGTTGATGACCTCATTGCAAAGGCAACAGGGTTGCCTGGGTGCTCTTTTTCTCCCAGGTGCCTGCAAGTGAAGAAAATTCAAGAGGAAGGTTATTTTGAGGGGGGGGGGGAGAGGAAGTGGCTTGGCTTCAGAATTGCTGATAACTGAAAGAACCGCAAAGGAAGCCCCGGCACTCTGCCCTGACCTGGAAGAAAGTACCTGCAAACCTGCTTCCCTCAATCTGAGGTGTCGGGGAACCGACATAAGATACCCAAGAGTGAGGAAATAGCAGCCGTTTTGATTGTCCTATTTCAGACAGAATGGAGGTCAGAGGACAGTAAGCAGGGCTACAGGTGGTTCCCCTCTGAGTCGGGAGCAAAAAATCAGTTGTTTTCTGTCGCTCTTTCTGCACCATTTCTCACCATGGCCCATGATCCTTGCTTTTTCAAAAAAGGAAAAAACAGAGAGGATGCACTCTAAAACCCAAGTTTTAAGCATGGGTGCCAGATATACAGAGTGGCACCCATGACTTTTAAAGTAGGACTTTGCAACTTTTCAGAGGGAGGGGTGGCAGTGTGTGGAATGCAGGTTCAGACTGTTTAGACACCCCTGAAAAAGGAGGTGGGGGCAGAGCTGGTGCCAGCAGAGAGGTCTCTGGCGAATTGTCCAGGAACAGACATTTGCCTTTCAGTTATTTCCTTGCTACTTTGAAACCAGGAGGGTTTTGATCATCTCTTCAAATGGAAGTCAGATATCTAGTTCTGTGGTCACTGTTAACAATCTTCCCTTGAGTTTTGGGGAGACCTTTTGGCTACACAGGGGCTCTGCTCACCTGCTGTTGTGACTGTGACCTTTTGGAGAAGGTCCTAGGAACAAGATGGTGGTGGCAGCTGCTTATTTGAAGCTGAACAGGTGTGAAATGCAGTCTTTCCTGGCGAGCAGCTAGTTTTATGGAGTGGTCGCTTTGTGGAAGGGCTGGAGCAGGCATCTCCAAACTTCAGCCCTCCAGATGTTTTGGTCTACAATTCCCATCTTCCCCAACCACTGGTCCTGTTAGCTAGGGATCATGGGAGTTGTAGGCCAAGATATCTGGAGGGCTGCAGTTTGGGGATGCCTGGGCTGGAGCAATGGTGGGCCCAGGACCTTGTGCCCCAACATGGACTGCAAGCATGTCCTGTCTTTTGCAGCTGCCCCTCCCTCCTGCAAGCTCCTCTAGGTGCAGGAGCCAAGATTTGGTGCCCTCCTCCCTGCAATTGCTTATCTCTGTGCTAGCCTGAGCCCCTTGGTTATGCTCTAAGGCGTCTCCTCCCCTCTCTTCCTCCAGGTACGAGCCAGAGCGGGATGAGTGGCAGTTAGTGGCGCCCATGCTCACCCGTCGCATTGGTGTCGGGGTGGCTGTGCTGAACCGTCTCCTGTACGCGGTGGGGGGCTTCGATGGCAATTGCCGCCACAGTTCAGTGGAGTGCTACTACCCTGAGCGGGACACGTGGGAGATGATTGCCCCAATGAAAACCATCCGAAGTGGAGCAGGTAAGTGTGGGGATGGAAAGGAATTGGGTTCCTGTTTCCCAGAACCTTCACCAAGGCTGTCTTTTCTCTGCTGGTTGCGCCGAGATTAGAGGTGCGCCCCCTTCGCTCTCATCTGGCCATATGTGCTGCCTGGGTCGAGGGATCAGACTTGGTTTTACTCTCTGAATTTCCCAACTGCTCTTGTTCTGAATGGGCATCCTAGATTGACAATGGAAGATAGTAGTAGTAGTAATAATAATAATAATAATAATAATATAGGCCACCCATCTAACTGAATTGTCCCAGCCGCTCTGGGCAGCTCCCAACAAAATATTAAAACAAAATCAAACATAAAAAACTTCCCTCTGCAGGGCTGCCTTCAGATGTCTTTGAAAAAGTGTCCAGTTCTTTATCTCCTTGACATCTGATGGGAGGGAGTTCCACAGGGAGGGCGCCATTACCGAGAAGGCCCTGTGCCCAGTTCCCTATAGCCTCGCTTCTCGCAGCGAGGGGACCGCCACAAGGCCCTCGCTGGACCTGTTTCTGGGCTGAGCGATGGGGGTGGAGACGCTCCATCCAGTATACAGGGCTGAGGCCATTTAGGGCTTTCAAGGTCAGCACCAACACTTTGAATTGTGTGCTCGGAAATGTACTGGGAGCCAGTGTAGGTCCTTTAGGATATATGGTCCTGGCAGGAGTTCCCAGTGATGAGCTAAAGCTCGGGTGGAGAAACCTGTGGCCTGCCAGATGATGCTGGACTCCAGCTCCCATCCTTGCTCATGGGCCAGCCCTCCTGGTGCAGAGCCCTGTGCAATAGTAATGCAGCCGTCTCCTACTGGCAATAGGTCAGCGAGGTCTTGGTCACCTTATTGCTGATTGCCATGCAAAAATGGGTGGGGGGTACTCTGGGAAACAGTGTCTTATGCTTCGTTAGGTAGGCCCAAAAGACTTCACACGTACTGCTTGAAATGAGACCCTGCGTAAATATCTGTGGGGCCTCCGAATACGGTGGGATGAGTCGGGGCCAGGCTAGTCTGTCTTAACATGGCTGCTTCCTCCCACAGGGGTTTGTGCGCTCAATAACTGCATTTATGCCATGGGGGGCTTTGATGGCACACTACAACTCAACAGCGTGGAGCGTTACGATGTGGAGGCAGGCACCTGGTCTTTTGCAGCACCCATGAGCCATCGCCGGAGTGCGCTAGGGGTCACTGTGCACCAGGGCAAGATCTATGTCTTGGGTAAGCTTGGCCAGGGTAGCTCTCTGCTGGGAGGGAGGTGGCAGAAGGACAAATAGCTGCGGAGGGCATGGTTGGCATAGCTTTTTTGCCCCCACCCCCCTTAGCATATTTATACTTTTAGAAGAGAATATGATCATGTGTATGGTGGATACACACTGGGGGGAATTCAGTGTAGGGCTAAGCAGATTGCTCCATCAGCTTGTGTGATGAAACCATCTCCCCTATGCTGTTCCCAGGGTTCTCCCAAGCCAATATGGGGGTGTCACAGCTATTGCGCTAACACAAGTCTACTGGCGCTGTGGTATAAACCACTGAGCCTCTTGGGCTTGCCGATCGGAAGGTTAGCAGTTCAAATCCCCACAACGGGGTGAGCTCCTGTTGCTCTGTCCCAGCTCCTGCCAACCCAGCAATTCGAAAGCACACCAGTGCAAGTAGATAAACAGGTACCGCTGTGGTGGGAAGGTAAACGGCGTTTTCGTGCACTCTGGCTTCCATCACAGTGTCCCATTGCGCCAGAAGCGGTTTAGTCATGCTGTCCACATGACTCGGAAAGCTGTCTGTGGACAAACGCCAGCTCACTAGGCCTGAAAGCAAGATGGGCACCACAACCCCATAGTCGCCTTTGACTTAACTGTCCAGGGGTCGTTTAACTTTTTACCTAGGCACAGGCATGGTGGGAGCAATTAGTTGGACATGGTCGCTTGATTCTCGTGTGTGTTAATTGCTGGCTTTCTCCCCATGCAGGTGGCTATGATGGTCACACCTTCCTGGATAGTGTTGAATGTTATGATCCCACCACTGATACTTGGACCGAGGTGACCCACATGACATCAGGCCGGAGTGGGGTGGGGGTGGCTGTCACCATGGAGCCATGCCGCAAACAGGGCGATGAGAACTGCCATTGCTAAGAGAGAGAGTGCAGAGTTCCCTTTCAAATGGAGGAAAGAAAACAAATGGGAGAAGATTCAGTATTAAGACATGCCTAGTGCTAAGTTCTGTTCTGCCAGGACCAAGGAAAAGTGCCAAGGATGAGCAAAACTTCAAAACTGAATTTGAACTACCTATGAGGGGCAGTGACTGCGAAGAACTGTCCCTGCTCTGTGCTTTTATCAGAGTAGTGTATCTGGTGATTTACAATTGACCCTGCCTCATTCTAGTATTGGGAATCGTCTTAAAAAGGAACCTGCCTATGAGAATTGCAGAAGAGAGCTTGATGCTCACACAGTGCCCTTCTTTCCAGATCTCTGGCAAGGAATAGTCTAATTATTGGGGGTGGGGGGTCTCCTTTGCATGGAACAGTTGGGAATATCTTGTAAATAGAGCATTCCTGCCCATTTGAAATGTTTATTGAACAGACAGTTTGACATCAAATTCAAGTCGGGATTTTTCTAAAGTTCTCTCTCTGCCTATTCAAACTGGTAATTTTTGACAGACCGCTTCAAAAGGAGGAAAGCCGGGCAGACTGTTTGCTCTTGTGTGGCTGATAGATCTGCAAGGTAAGTGAACATAGAACAGGACCTAAAGAGACTTCAGGTGGGCCCTGGCTACTTTTGAATTATTACCACCCCATGAGACGTGCTTGTCCAGGGTGCTTCCTGTATTGATTGGTTTTGTTTTTGTTTTTACCATCAAACTTACTGGCTTGAAATGAACTGGTTTTTAAATTACACTTCTCACACAAATAAAGCAACTTTTTGCGATTAGTACAAAAGTTTATTCTTGCTCTCTATTTACAGCTCTGACAAAAGTTACAACAGGGAAAGAAACACCGGTTGCCTATAATACACTGTACATTCATGTCAAGGGTCATCTCCTTCACCAGGCGGTGCTCACAAGGTTCCACAGATAGTCGCAGATGAAGCTGCGGGAGTGTTGGCTGCTGTCAAGATTGATAGGCTGAGCAATGTCTGGCCCGTAATGAACTGAAGGCAAAAAGGGTTAAGGAAAAACCATTATGTCTCCCCCTCCCCGCAAGGAACCCCTATTTGCCTGCAGTGGAAGGATACTTCCTTTGACTATTGTTGGCTCACAGGAGAAGTCCCAGTCAATACAGCACATCTGGTAATAAAGATGCACAATATACCTGTAAGAAAAAATTGAACATATAAAGCTTCCCAGATCAGATCATTGCCCACTCTGGCACTTGTAGCTGAGATCCATTATATATACTACAGCCCCTTGAATATAAAAATCCTACCTGTGTGATCTCAATGCTACTTATGTACAATACTGTACTACTAATAGTAGCGCTTTCAAGTGTTCAAAGCACTTCATAAGCCTAAGCTGGTTGTCATCCTTAGAACACTGTAAGGTAAGTCACTAATTACTCAGTTTCCAGTAGTGGAGGGGGCAGAGGCCAAGATACAATGTGGGCTATAATGCCTAATAAAGGTTTGGTGAAGTAAATAAGCACGTCCCTTAGGGTGGGGGGGAAATATCCCAATTGCACCCACTGGACATTAAAAAGTGAATAGTTTTATCCGAGCTTATTACCCAAAATCCTCAGGGTTCTGAGGTAACAAAACCGGGTTCTGGTTTACATAGAACTCTTAAACCAGTTCAGTGTCACAGGACAACGAAGAAGCCACGAAGGGACAAAGAGAATACACGCAGGCTTATGCCTCATTCCCAGTCCAATAAACCATAGTTGCATTAGACCGGAGATCAAAATGTCTGAATTGAGCCACTGTCTATACCTGGACCTGGGATACGATGCTAGGCCAACACTTCTGTACAGACCATTCACAATCACTCCATCTCATGATACAAGCAGGAATCTTCTTGTACTTAAAAATGTTATTGAAACTGCAGCTGGCAGAATTCTGCCTCTAACTCACTGGAAAAAGAAGCAGAGGTCCTTGTCACTGGCTTGGGCAGCTTTTAAGAAACATAAAGGGTAAGTGACACAATAATCTACCTTTTCCCTAACCAATTCACAAGACACGGCTTAAATAAAAGGAGCAGAGGGAGGTCTCTACTTACATAGCCGATTTGGAGACAATGGCGTCGTTCTCTGCACTCTTCTCTTTCTGCCTGATTTCTTCTTTCAAAGCCTCCAGTTCTTTTCTTAAATCGGTATGATGTGAGTTAAGGAATAATAACTATGATGCATTCCCCAAACCCAACAGGGGCTATTGATTTCAGCAAGGGCAAATTACTCTGAAATAGTTATTTGTCCTCTGAAGAAGGGCAACGAGGTACCATGAAACTTCCTGATCTACTTGACTGCCTGTACAAAAGAGCAGACTAGAAATATAACACAATGCAATGAAGCAAAAGGGTCTTTCCTTCACATGGTGGACAGCTGAGCTGGATAAGCCTCTCTCCATCTCAACTTAGAAGAGGGAACAATTAGGAATACTGGGGATTGGGAACCTATGGTTCTTCAGATGTTGTTGGGCTACAACAACCATCATCCCTAACTTGGTTATGGTGGCTGGGGATGATGGGAGTCCAATAACACATGGAAGACCTCAGGTCTCCCAATCCAAGGCTGAGGTGCCTTCAGCAAAGTGTCTCTTGACTTGATTTTGTTCATCCCAAAATATATAAGCGTGTACAGAGGAAAGGAAAAGCTGAGGGTAGTTAAGATGCACACTCGACTTTAAGAAATCTGATTTCAAAAAGCGAGACTCCTGAGTAAATAAAGAGTTGCTTCATCAAGCCCAATGGTGTCTACAGTGGTACCTCGGTTTAAGTACACAATTGGTTCCGGAAGTCTGTACTTAAACTGAAAGTACTCAAACCGAAGCGTACTTAAACCGAGGTATGACTGTACTTTGAGAAGCAGTGTCTCCCTGAGATCTCAAGGGCAGGTCTTCCTAAGCCCCAGTATTGAAGGTCCTTTTCGTGAGGTTGCCAGGGATTGAGCGTGGGACTTTCTATATTCAAAGTAGGTATTCCTTCCCATAAGAAGGGTTGGGGAAAAGGTAAAGTGCAGTCAGTCAAAACAACAGCTGTTATCCCTGCTTGGTGAAATCAACAGTTCTGGGAAAGACACAGTGAATAACTCACCAGAAATTAGCAAGGACATGCAACTTAAAAATAGAGCTGTAAACCAGTCCAGACAAATCACCAAGTTAAATCCACTCAGTTGGCTAAACACGAGTAGGCATGCCCTGCCTTGCTGAACCAGGGTGGAATATACACCTTCACTTAGAAAAGTTACCAAACCTTGGCTGGTCTGTAGTATGCTATAGAAGGGGAGAAATGTTTGAGGTATTGACCTCCCACCAGGGGATGTTTCGATTTGGCACCAGATGCAGACGGGGAAGGATATTTGGTGCTGGACCTCAATTCAGCAGCCTTCTCATTTGCCTGGAGCAATTGGTCTTCAATTTTCTGCAGCTTTTGGAGGTTTGCATTCAGCTGCTGTTCACTGTCGCAAAGTTTTTGGGCCGCTTTCTCCTCTGCAGTCATGAGATCTGTCATAAGGAAAGGATAGGGTATCAACATTATAAAAGCGCCCACTTCAGTTCTCCTGTTGATATTTAGGTAGCAGTACAAAGCAACCTTCTTCCAGAAAACTTTTGGGCTCATCTGTTCTTTTATGACAGCTGCTTTTAACAGATTTCTACTGTCAGGAATGTACTACTTTTGACTTGATTTTGTATTAAATTGCGTGTGAGACAAACAGACATATAATTGCACATATATTTGCTACCTATCGTATTTTTAACAAAATGCAGCCTATAAATGTTTATCAGCAAACAAACATTATTATTACTAATGACTAGCACATCTCCTTTAAATCCAATACCTCTTCACTTTGGGTTTACAGTTGAGAGACTTGCACTGCTTCTGCAAAGACCCACTGGAATCAAACAGCCCCACTGAGAATCCATGAACATGCGGATATATTTTTTAAAGAAGACCCTCCAGATCCTTTCCAACTCTACGATTCTACAGGTGAAACTCGGAAAATTAGAGTATCGCCGAAAAGTGATTTATTTCAGTAATGCAACATTATTTTTTCTTTTTCTTTTAATTTTTACAAATGCTTTCTTTTGGAAATTCCACAGTAATAAAACAAATAGTTACAATAATACAAAAATAAACATCGCTATTACATTTCATTACATCCCATTTATAATTGACCTGCCTAACGACAAATAATTACAACAAATAAAGGCTTGACATATGCCTATTGTCTTTGTCCATGGAGTTTTCTTGGCAGGGATACTGGAGTGGCTTGCCAGTTCCTTCTCCAGGTGGATCACGTTTAGTCAAAACTCTCCACTATGACCTGTCCATCTTGGGTGGTCCTGCATGGCATAGCTCATAGCTTCTCTGAGTTATTCAAGCCCCGTGGACTGCAAGAAGATCAAACCTATCCATCCTGAAGGAAATCAGCCCTGAGTGCTCACTGGAAGGACAGATCGTGAAGCTGAGGCTCCAATACTTTGGCCACCTCATGAGAAGAGAAGACTCCCTGGAAAAGACCCTGATGTTGGGAAAGATTGAGGGCACTAGGAGAAGGGGACGACAGAGGACGAGATGGTTGGACAGTGTTCTCGAAGCTACCAACATGAGTTTGACCAAACTGCGGGAGGCAGTGGAAGATAGGAGTGCCTGGCGTGCTATGGTCCATGGGGTCACGAAGAGTCTGACACGACTAAACAACTAAACAACAACAACAACAACAAAGGCTTGACATATCTTGCTTTGCATGTCATGCATCTATCTCATATATTGGTTTCACCTTTTAAGTTGCGTTACTGAAATAAATGCACTTTTCGACGATATTCTAATTTTCCGAGTTTCACCTGTATGCCTTAACAAAAAGATCAGTTGGTGAGGTTTGGGAATAACTACTATTCTTGAATGTTTCCAAGTTGTGGGAAGTGAGTTACCAGCTAAAATATTGTGGCCATTTGTGGAACTGTTTGTTCCTTAGATGCTTTGTAAAAGGATGCGGAGAATCCATCAGGGCCAGAGATTTTCCCACCTTCAAGTTTTTAATTACTTCCTTCATCTCCTCTTTTGATATTTCCTTTTTCATATATTTGCTGTCCTCCTTTGGTATAGGTGTCTTAAAAATCTTCATTTCTTTTAGAGGGGAGAGGTGAAGGAGTACAGAGGAGAAACACTTTCTAAATTCTGCAGATATTAATTTTGCTATGACTTATTTATTTGTGTAATGGCCTAAGCCATTACAAAAAGCAAGATACATAGGACAAAATACAGCTAAAATACAGCTAAAATAATTACTAAAACCAGGCATTCTATCATATAAGAGTTTGCTCCCATGAATAATGTTACTTATCATCCCCTCAAACCTTTCTCCTTAAAATTACCACTCTAAGGCAAAACAAGCAATTTTTTTTCTAGAAGTGTAGGAGGACTTGGCCCCTAATAAAAAGTTAATCAGGTACCCAATTGATCTCTCAGCTACGGGATTTGCACACACACAGAATTAAAGGGAAGATGAGGCTGGTGACAACTACTTGAAATGACTGGATAGTATGCCAAACCAACATAAGGTATCTGTGAGGGACGAGGGATACAGGGAAGTCCCTCCCATCTTAAGTTCCAGCCCATCCCCAAGCGCGGGAGAGAGTAAGGAGAGCTCTGCCTCCAGCGGAGAGTCAGGAAGTGGTGTCCGAGGCTCAGGCAAGGTTGTGGAGCCCAGGCCGCAGGTGGGACAGGAAGTTGGACGCACAGGGGGGAGGCCAATTCCCCCAACTCCCGAATTGCGACGCAAACGTAGGGGGAAGAGGTTGGGTCTGCTAAAGCTGTGGTGCTGGAAGAAAACGCGCCAATCGCCATTCGGGAGTTCAGACACCTCACCTTAAGGATGCATTTTCACTGCTCTGAACACTGTAAATAATCAGCACTTAATAAAAACCTTAAAAGACCATGCTGGAGTCGTTACTCTATAGTAGCCATACCAGGCCCTCTGACAGCAACTCCCGAATCTTTTTTTGGCTACTTTGGAGTGCAGCGATGAGCGCTCAAGAGGCTGAGCATTGGAGGCTGGAGGCCGAGGCAGCGAAGCAGGAGCTGCAGAACCTCACAGCGCACGCACAGCAGCAATTGCATGCCACTCAGGAGGAAGCGCGAGGGGCGCAGGAGGAGCTGAACAAGCTGGTGGACCAGGTGAGGACAAAAGAGGAGACTGAGAAACAGCTAAGGGTGATGGTTTTGGACCTACAGAAAAAGTTGGAAGAGGAGAAAGCCGCTAGAGGTGGGGGGGTGCCCCAGCCGCAGCTAGTCCAAGTAAGAAGGGGACAGAGCCTAGTCACCAAGTTTAGCGGCGACCCTAGGGAGTACCTAGGATTCGAGACAGAAATAAATTATGCGCTGGAATTGCATGCAGCAGAATTCCCAGATGACGCGCACAGAGTCTCCTTTATCATAGAGCATTTGACGGGGGCCGCCCGAGAATGGGTAAGACCGCTCATCGCGCAAAAAAATCCTTGCATGAAGAACGCAAAACTATTTCTAGAAGCTTTAAAAATAATGTACGCTAGTGACAGTGAAATGGAGGCCACTAAAGAGGAGCTTCATAACTTAACACAAGGAAAATCGACAGTTAGGGACTACTGGGCGAGATTCACCATGCTGGTGCACAAACTGGGGTGGGATCTGCAAAGTGAGCCAGTGAAATCAGCCTTCTACATGGGTTTGCACGCAGACGTTAAGGATGAGCTGGCAAGAGGTCCCAAACCGCGAACTATGGATGAGTTAAGCAAAGCGGCGCTAGCGGTGGGGGTGAGACAGGAATCCAGATGGAATGACAAACAAGCGACGCGCGCAGCAAAACCTTGGTTCCCACGCTCCCAGGACAGACCACATCACCAAACCCCACCCCAGGGCCCGCCCCCACACCCGCCCAGGCCAAGCCCAGAGCCGGAACCGATGGAGATCGGAGGAGCGCGCGCGCGGGCTTTTCAAACCCCGGCGGCGCCAAGACGCAAGGAGGGAAGAGGCGGGAATTGCTTTCTCTGCAACTCCCCCCGGCATCGCGTCAGAGACTGCCCTCATCGCAGAGAGTGGCAAGGAAAGGCGGGAACGGTGGTACCTTCCCCAGCTGACGCAGCACCACAGCAGGGAAACGAGACAGCCTGGCTGCAGGAGACAAGGGGGAGCGGCCAGGCACAGTCAGCAGACAACAGCCCCCGCCCGCCCACCCGCACAGAGAGGAGCACAGCCAGCCCACCCCTCCCAGAGCAGGAGTGGTTCTAGAAGTCACGCTCACGCTCCCAAATGGCTATCCCCTGACAGTCCTCGCATTAATTGACAGTGGGGCCTCAGCCAACTTCTTCTCGAGAAACTTTGCGGAAGAGCACCAGATCCAACTTCTGCAGCTGGATTTTCCCCTGCACGTGGCCACCATTGACGGCAGAGAGCTGCTGGGAGGGGCCATCACGCATCAAACCCCCCCCATGAGAATGACGGTGGGAAGGCACTCAGAGACACTGGCTTTCAACGTCACAACCATCTCAGACCCCCCCATCGTCTTGGGCATGAGCTGGCTGACGCGCCACGACCCCTCCATAAGTTGGCACCAGAGATGCATCACTTTTGGATCGGACTTTTGTCTGGAACATTGCATGCAGCACCAACCAGGGGAGGGGCCTCCGATAGCCACGGTGGCCACCATGCACGTCAAGGGGGGTGAGGCAATACCCAAGCCGTACTGGGACCTGCAGGAGGTCTTCAGCGAAGCGGAGTCCGACCACCTACCCCCACACAGGCCTTTTGACTGCCAGATCAACCTGGTGCCAGGGGCAACTATACCCCCAGCCAAGCTGTACGCCATGTCAGATCAGGAACTGGAGGATCTGCGCGCTTTCATCGACAAGAACCTCAAGCGGGGGTTCATCAGAGAAAGCAAGGCAGCAGGGGGCAGCCCGGTCTTCTGGGTGGACAAGAAAGACACGCAACAGCGCCGTCTGGTGGTGGATTTTAGACGGCTGAATTCGGTGACAGAGCCAGTGGCTTTCCCCATGCCCAGAGTGGATGATCTCCTGACAGCGGCACGCAGGGGCAAGATCTTCACCAAGCTCGACCTGAGGGGGGCGTACAACTTGATTAGGATCCGGGAGGGTGATGAATGGAAAACCACGATGTTCACGCCTCTGGGCTCTTTTGAATATCTGGTGATGCCCTTCGGGTTGCAAGGGGGCTCAGCATGCTTCCAGGCCTTCATGCACCACGTCCTGGGGTCCCTCCTCTTCAAGAACTGCTTGGTCTTTCTGGATGACATCCTTATCTACTCCAATGACCCAGTGCAGCATGTGAAGGATGTCAGGGAGGTGTTGCAGCGCCTGAAGGACAACCACCTGTATGTGAAGCTGGAGAAGTGCAAGTTTCACACCAAAGAAGTGGACTTCCTAGGCTACAAGCTGTCAGACAAGGGGCTGGCGATGGACAAGGACAAGGTGCAGGCCGTCCTGGACTGGCACAGCCCCAGGACGCGCAAAGATGCCCAACGCCTACTAGGCTTCGCGAACTTCTACAGGAAGTTCATCAAGAACTTCTCTCGCGTCACGGCTCCTATCACCGACTGCCTGAGAGGCAAGCAGAAGTTCCGGTGGACACCAGAGGCGCAAGCAGCGTTCGAAAGCCTCAAGAGGGTATTCGCTTCAGACCAGCACCTGTTCCACGTGGTGCAGGATGCGCCCCTACGCCTGGAGACAGATGCTTCGGACAAGGCTCTGGGAGCGATTCTGTTGCAACTGGACGCCAACAGAGAGTGGAGACCCTGTGCCTTCTTCTCCAGGAAGCTGACCCAGCCGGAACGCAACTACACAGTGTTTGACAGGGAACTTCTCGCGATCCACGCTGCGTTCCAGCACTGGCGACACTTCCTGGTGGGCGCCAAGCACCCCATCCAGGTGTGCACAGACCACAAGAACCTGGAGTTCTGGAGAACTGCCAGGGTGCTCAACCAGCGGCAGATACGGTGGGCAGAGTTCTTCTCGAACTTCAACTTCTCCATCCACTACATCCCGGGAGAGCAGAATGTCAGGGCGGATGCCCTCTCCCGCAAGCCAGAGTACATGGAGGAGGAGTTGCCACCGGCACCCAGGCATGTTTTCCCCCCATCAGCATGGTCCTGCGGAGCAACAGTGGTGAGCGAGGCAGAACTCACAGCACTGACAGCAGCTGATGAATTTGCCACCCGCATCTTCAGAGAACTGAGAGGGGGGGGGAGCAGGCCAAAGACTTTGAGGAAAGGAGGGGTTTGCTTTTTTACAAGGGAGCCCTGTACCTGCCAACCAAACAACTGAGAGGTAAGGCCCTCAAGCAGATGCACGACAACCCAACGGCGGGTCATTTTGGAAGGGACAAAACCACTCACCTAGTCATGAGACACTTCTGGTGGCCAGGGGTGCGGGAGGATGTTCGGGATTATGTAAGGGGATGTGACACCTGCCAGCGAGCAAAGGTGGTCAGAGCGCCACCAGCAGGTTTGCTGGAGCCCTTAGCCACACCGCACAGGCCGTGGGAAGTAGTGTCCATGGACTTCATCACAGACCTGCCGTCGTCCAGGGGCAAGACCGCAGTGTTGGTGGTGGTGGACCTCATGTCCAAAATGTGCCATTTTATACCGTGTGCCAGGGCGGTCTCGGCAGAAGAGACGGCCAAACTGTTTGTTGACCACGTATTCCGACTGCATGGATTGCCTTTAAGGGTTATTTCGGATCGTGGCCGCCAATTTGTTTCCAGGTTCTGGCGGCGGCTCATGAACCTCCTGCAGGTGGAGGTCAGCTTGTCGACGGCTAGGCACCCGCAAACCAATGGACAGGCGGAGCGGGTCAACGCCATTCTGCAGCAGTACCTGAGATGTTACGTCAGCCAGAGGCAAACGGACTGGGTGGATCGCCTGCCACTGGCAGAATTTGCCTACAACAATGCGGTGCACGTCTCCACAGGGGTGTCGCCCTTTAAGGCCAACTACGGGCGCGACCTCAGATCTTTCCCGGAGAGGGAGGGGGAGGAGGAGGAAGAGGGCCCACAGGCAGAGGATTGGGCAGAGGACCTGGAGACGGTGCACCAGCAGCTCAGAGAACACTTGGAGAGGGCCAAGGAAGCGTACAAGAAGGGGGCAGATCGCCACAGGCGACCGGGAGAGGTCATCAGGGTGGGGGACAAGGTTTGGTTATCCTCGGAAGGTCTTCCCACCAGGGGGCGATGCAAGAAGTTAGCACCCAGGAGGCTGGGCCCCTTCACGGTCACGCAACAGGTCAACCCGGTAGCCTTCAGGCTAGCACTGCCGGAGGACATGAGAGTGCACCCAGTGTTTCATAGATCGCTGCTGTCGCCGTACAGGGAAAGTACCAGGTTCAGGGACAGCGATCAGCCTCCAGAGGGAGGGGGGGAGACGGGAGACGCCCGACAGCTCAATGAGGCAACTGAGATTTTAGACTCAAGGAGAGGGGTGAGAGGACTGGAGTACCTGATAGCATGGGAGGACACTCCGCCGTCCCACAATGAGTGGATACCGGCCACAGAAGTACCTGAGGAATTTTTAGTGGAAGAGTTCCACGCCCTGTTCCCCCACAGGCCCAAGCCCTGGCACATGGAAAGGGTGGGAGAGGGGGAGGGGCAGGAGGAAGGGTTAGCAGGCAGCAGCTCTCCATGGAGATGGGAAGCGGAATTTGAGGACACGGAAGAAGAGGTGTGGGTTTCACCGAGGTCAACGACGTCAGAGGCAGGAGAGGACTGGCAGAACATTTTTACTCCCACCAGCTCTGACGCCACTGACTTCTTGGGATTCCCGTCTTCTCAGGGGGAAGGAGAAAGATCGCAGGATTGGGGGGAAATTTTTACACCCACAGGCTCGGATGCCACAGACTTCTTGGGGTTTCACTCGTCCCCAGCAAGCGGAGAGCCACTAGGAAGGGGGGGAGAGGAGCCTGGGAGGGGGATGGATGTGAGGGACGAGGGATACAGGGAAGTCCCTCCCATCTTAAGTTCCAGCCCATCCCCAAGCGCGGGAGAGAGTAAGGAGAGCTCTGCCTCCAGCGGAGAGTCAGGAAGTGGTGTCCGAGGCTCAGGCAAGGTTGTGGAGCCCAGGCCGCAGGTGGGACAGGAAGTTGGACGCACAGGGGGGAGGCCAATTCCCCCAACTCCCGAATTGCGACGCAAACGTAGGGGGAAGAGGTTGGGTCTGCCAAAGCTGTGGTGCTGGAAGAAAACGCGCCAATCGCCATTCGGGAGTTCAGACACCTCACCTTAAGGATGCATTTTCACTGCTCTGAACACTGTAAATAATCAGCACTTAATAAAAACCTTAAAAGACCATGCTGGAGTCGTTACTCTAGAGTAGCCATACCAGGCCCTCTGACAGTATCCCTTATAATAAACCCCAATTTCATTAAGAGAAAAAGCACCCAAGAGTGAAAGGATGAGATTGGTGTTAGCCTGATCAGTGTCTAGATGAGAACTCCAAACTGCAAAGTGCTAAACTGAGCTGGTAGGAAGCTACCCATCCAGCAAATAGATAATAATAATAATAATAATAATAATAATAATAATAATAATAATAATTTTTTTATTTATACCCCACCCTCCCCAG
Source organism: Zootoca vivipara (assembly GCF_965207765.1). Classification (NCBI taxonomy): domain Eukaryota; kingdom Metazoa; phylum Chordata; class Lepidosauria; order Squamata; family Lacertidae; genus Zootoca; species Zootoca vivipara. The sequence goes on from NC_142598.1 coordinate 7,213,388, forward strand.
TCAAAAACCGGGCTCAGGGCGGCTGACACCAACAGAACCACAATAAAACATAAAAACAATTAATTAAAATACAGATTAAAATACAGTATTAAAATTTAAAGTGCAGCCTCATTTCAAGTAGGCCATAAGTGGCTGACACCAACAGAACCACAATAAAACATAAAAACAATTAATTAAAATACAGATTAAAATACAGTATTAAAATTTAAAGTGCAGCCTCATTTCAAGTAGGCCATAAATCCAAGCCATGAGGGAGAAAAACACAGGGGTCAGGCTGAGTCTAACCCAAAGGCCAGGCGGAACAGCTCTGTCTTGCAGGCCCTGCGGAAAGATGACAAATCCCGCAGGGCCCTGGTCTCCTGGGAAAGAGCGTTCCACCAGGTTGGGGCCAGTACTGAAAAGGCCCTGGCTCTAGTAGAGGCCAATCTAGCCATCTTATGACTCGGGATCTCCAGAATATTATTATTTGTGGACCTTAAGGTCCTCCGCGGGGCATACCAGGAGAGGCGGTCCCGTAGGTACGAGGGTCCCAAGTCGCATAGGGCTTTAAAGATTCAGAATAGTTCAGGTTTTGAACATAACTTCACACTTTCACCAAATTCCAAACAGCCCTTCTCTCTTCCTTTCTCTCCCCATCTCCCACGATGCACTTGTGAATCAACAAAATTCAGCTATCTCCAACCATGGAGTTCCTTTTTAAAAAATTGTAATATTTATTAAATTTTCCATTTTAACAATCCAATAACAACCACATTCAAACATTCCAAATTATAATACAATCATAAAAGCCAAATATTCAATGCCTGTCTGTCCGCCATGGTTAACGGCTGTGCCCATTCCAGCAAAGGATAATATGGGAGTAATTATCCTCCAAAAAAAAAACCAGGGCCGGGGGGGGGGCTGCTCCACCCGCAGATCATCCGATTTCTGCCACTCGTCTTGAAGGAATGCGGGGGGAAGGGGGCACTGCGTGCAATACACCGCACGTTTTGGCAACTCTCCAAAGCTGTTGCCATGAGTGGAGGGCACCTGTTCTTAAGATGAAATTTGGACTTACGGTAATTAACAGGCATACTCTGAACTAGAAGGGGTAAAGCATTCTGCTAATTGAATCAGCCACTGAGTGCCAAGGTGACTCAGCCACCCGAAGAATGACTTTCATTGTGGTCGGATTGGTATGTTGGGGGAGGTGAGCCTCCATTATTTTCTCTTGATATATATTGCATTTGCTGTTTATTCGGCAAATCTCCCCCGCAATGATCAGACTAACACCTGATAGTTAATCTTCAGTAGTGGATTAGGAACATCTGGTGCTGTAATGTTCATCCAACCCCAAGCAGGTGCTGGTCTATACAGGGTTTCAATACATTAGAGCTGGTATTCAGCTAAGTTTTGCTGAGGGTAAAGTTAAAGGGACCCCGCTCATCTCCGGTTATTGGCCGAGGGAGGCGGCGTATAGCTTCCAGGTCATGTGGCCAGCGAACCAGAGCAGCGCAAAGAAACGCCGTTTACCTTCCTGCCTATTTATCTACTTACACTTTGATGTGCTTTCGAACTGCTAGGTTGGCAGGAGCTGGGTCCGAGCAATGGGAGCTCACCCCGTCGTGGGGATTCGAGCTGCCAACCTTCTGATCGGCAAGTCCTAGGCTCTATGGTTTAACCCACAGCACCACCCGCGTCCCATTTGCTAAGGGTAGACGCTCCATAAGACGCACTTTTTCCCTCCTAAAAACGAAGGGGAGATGTCTGTGCGTCTTATGGAGCGAAGGCACTGGACGGCGGCGGGATCCCTCGAGTGGAGGGGTGCCTCTGCCGCCGGAGCCATGGCTCCCAGCGGCGGGACGAGCAGCCTGAAATCAGGCCGCTCCACTCCCTGCTGCTGCCGCCACCAGCTGCAGAGCGGCAGGGGAGGGGTGAGCAGCCCAAAATCAGGCTGCTCCCCCCGCCGCCGAAGCCGCCAGCAGCAGCAGCAGCAGAGGGGCGGGGAGGAAGGAGCAGCCCGTTTGGGGGCTGTTCGTTCCTCCCTGCCCCTTTGCCGCAGCCACCGACAGAAGCAAAGGGGCGGGGGCGGGACCAGCAGCCGAAAGGGCTCCTTTCGGGCTGCTGGTCCCTCTGCTGCTCGCAAGAGCCGACATAGGAGGCGTGGTTGGGAGAGGCGCAGCGCAGCACCTCTCCCAACTGCGCCTCTTTCGCCTGCCCCAGTGAGAGGCAGTGGCAGGACCAGCAGCCCGAAAGGGCTCCTTTCGGGCCGCTCGTCCCTCTGCCGCTTACAGGCTGCGCGCGGCTCTCGCTAGCAGCCTCCTTTCCTCTGATGCCCCAGGGAAGGTTTGGGAGTGGTGGGCAGGCTGTTCACCATTGCCCCGTGCTCAGAATATTTTTTTTTTTGTTTTCCTGCTCTAAAAACTACAGTAGGTACGTTTTATGGTCAGATGCGTCTTATGGAGCGAAAAATGCATGTCATGTTCATTAATTTCAAAGGGTGCACTGTAGAGTAAAACTTAGCTGAATAACACCCTATCTGTTTTATACAATTTAGATATTGGTGTTCCAGGCCCCGATGTTCGTAAGCATAAAATCACATAAATGGGAAGCACTCTCTAAAGAGCCTCTTAAATGGTCGCCACCTGTAATAAAATTAAGAGATACATACGGTAGTATCACACCCAGTAACATACTGTACTCAATCACAACTGTTGCTATGCAGTTAGAGGGAAAGGTGTACCTTTCAGCAGCTGGGCTGTGCTCTTTTGGGTATCCCAGATCTTGTTGAGTATCTGCTCCTCTTTCACTAGACTCTGCTTCAGCATTTCTGTCTCATCGGCTCTTGTCATCATTTCAAGCAGCTGCTTGGTCCTTCTGTCTAGATGTAACTCTTCACTGAGGGCAGCCATTGCACCTATTAATATGCCAAGCTAAAGGGCAGGGAGAAGAGGGTCAGCATTTGGGGAATTCTAAGGCATGCAATCTCCCAGCAATTTCCAGAGGAAGAGTGATCTCCTGCTTGATCCCCACCCCCACCCCAGGTCCCTTTGCATAAATGCCAAAAGTGACAGGAAGTTATGGGCAAATAAGGGTGGAAACAGCTGTGTGCCTTACCATTTCTACTGTTCCCAGTAGGGAAAGATAAAATACCAAACCATTATTATTATTATTATTATTATTATTATTATTATTACGGTCATACCTCGGGTTGAGTACGCTGCGGGTTGCGTACTTTCAGGTTGCGTACTCGGCGGACCCGGAAGTGTTTCCACCCTGCACGCATGTGCAGAAGCGTTCTGCGCTCTTTGTGTATGCGCTGAACCGCTCCATCAGTGCTTCGCGCATGCACTAAAGCGCCACTAGGGTTAAGTACTTTTTGGGGTGCAAACAGCACCCCAGAACGGATTGGGTACTTAACCGGAGGTACCACTGTACACTGTATTAAAAAGTCTCAGCATATATCTGCTACCCAACAAAGGCTTTCTACCAGTTTTTACAGTATTTGGCTACCCAACACCAATGTAGCCAAATACACTTGTAAATCATCATCATTATGAAATGGATTACCCTCCGAAGCATACAAAAGCTTCCAAGCATGCATCACCCTGGGATTTTGTTTCCTCTTATTAATATATTTGTTTTCTTGCAACCACAAATTTTTCCCCATGGAACACCCTCCCATCAGATGTCAAGAAGATAAATAACTATACAACTTTTCAGGGGCGTAGCCAGGATCAAAACTAGGGGGGGGGGGCAAGCCATGGTCGTTCAGGGGCGGGGCCAAGGCACGGGAGGGGAGGGGCCACGAAGTGGGAATGTGGGCGGGGCTACAGGGCCAGCGGGCCCGGTGACATTGTGGCGGCGGCGGCGGCCACCTTGTGCTTCTGGGGCTGGCGAGAGGGGGTGGCTACCCTGCTTGGCTGGAGAGGATGGGAGGGTTGGGCAGGCGAGAGGGGGTGGCAGGGAAGGCGAGGGCGAGGCAAGGCACGGCCGCAGCCACGGCGGCTCCGAGGCGTTGCTGCATATCAGCATAATATTTCAACCATGTCGTGGGTTCAAGCCCCACCTTAGGAAAAAATTCCTGCATTGCAGGGGGTTGGACTAGATGACCCTTGTGGTCCCTTCCGACTACAATTCTATGATTCTATTGATATATTGCCATAGCATATGCATCATTCTGCTTTCTTTAATTGTCCTAGACATAGCAGCCAACTCCTAGAGGCCTAGGTGCCTCCCCCCCCCCAATTACTGGTAAATACCGTATTTGAAAGAGTCACCCCCCCCATGTTGATGGGCTTTCTATGTGGGGCTTATCTCCCCCCCCCCCCGTATTTTATTAAGGATGGAAGAGGGAGGGAAGGAAGGAAGAAATAGAGAGGGATAACTCATATTTGTGGGTGTCTCTGGGTGACGCTGTGATGCTGGAACTCTGCAGCAAGAGGACGGGAGGGTCGGGCAGGCGAGAGGGGGTGGCAGGGCGGGCGAGGGCGAGGCAAGGCACGGCTGCAGTCACGACAGCTCCGAGGCGTTGCTGCATATCAGCATAATATTTCAACCATGTCGTGGGTTCAAGCCCCACCTTAGGAAAAAATTCCTGCATTGCAGGGGGTTGGACTAGATGACCCTTGTGGTCCCTTCCGACTACAATTCTATGATTCTATTGATATATTGCCATAGCATATGCATCATTCTGCTTTCTTTAATTGTCCTAGACATAGCAGCCAACTCCTAGAGGCCTAGGTGCCTCCCCCCCCCCAATTACTGGTAAATACCGTATTTGAAAGAGTCACCCCCCCCATGTTGATGGGCTTTCTATGTGGGGCTTATCTCCCCCCCCCCCGTATTTTATTAAGGATGGAAGAGGGAGGGAAGGAAGGAAGAAATAGAGAGGGATAACTCATATTTGTGGGTGTCTCTGGGTGACGCTGTGATGCTGGAACTCTGCAGCAAGAGGACGGGAGGGTCGGGCAGGCGAGAGGGGGGGGCAGGGCGGGCGAGGGCGAGGCAAGGCACGGCTGCAGTCACGACAGCTCCGAGGCGTTGCTGCATATCAGCATAATATTTCAACCATGTCGTGGGTTCAAGCCCCACCTTAGGAAAAAATTCCTGCATTGCAGGGGGTTGGACTAGATGACCCTTGTGGTCCCTTCCGACTACAATTCTACGATTCTATTGATATATTACCATAGCATATGCATCATTCTGCTTTCTTGAATTGTCCTACTCCTAGACATAGCAGCCAACTCCTAGAGGCCTAGGTGCCTCTCCCACCCCCACCCCCAATTACTGGTAAATACCATATTTGAAAGAATCATCCCCCCATGTTGATGGGCTTTCTATGTGGGGCTTATCTGCCCCCCCCCAGTATTTTATTAAGGATGGAAGAGGGAGGGAAGGAAGGAAGAAATAGAGAGAGGGATAACTCATATTTGTGGGTGCCTCTGGGTGACGCTGTGATGCTGGAACTCTGCAGCAAGAGGAAGATACCGGTACGCCTGTACAGGAGCCTTGTAAGCAGCTTTCTCTCTGCTTGATTTACAGCAGGCACGTCCAACAGGTAGATTGTGATCTACCAGTAGATCACTGGATGTCTGTGGTAGATCACTGGTAGGTCACTGGCACCCCTAAAAAAAGCTCACCCAAAATTTTCCTCCTCCCTAAAAAAAGTTGAACTATGACCTGAAGCCCTAAACAAAAATGGGCCTCCCTCCCTCCTAAAAGAAGCGAAACAAGTTTGACCTAAACCCCCCAAAACAGGGCTTCCCTTCCTTAAAAAAACTCAACAGCTTTGACCTGAACCCCCCCCCCAAAAGGGGGTAGATCACTCCCAGTTTTAAACTCTGTGAGTAGATCAGAGTCTCTTGGGAGGTGGCCACCCCTGATTTACAGTATACAGATGCAGGAGGGGCAGACTGGAACACCACTGCTTTTTATAAACATCACTGTGTCTGTCAAAGCTACAGCCCCCCCCTTTCTTATTCACTTCCTTTTAGCCTTGCAGAGCCACCTTAGTCAAATTGAATCCTCTGCACCCTCATTAAATCGTCAATAGAACTCTTAATGTGATTCCTGAATGCTCATTAACAACTTCCACTGAAGAACAATAGGGTGAAGTGGTCAGCTATCGAAACTTGCCTGGAGATATCTGCTTAACTACTGGTAGCCACTTTGCTTTATTTATTTGCTTTATTTATTTGATGTGTTTTTGTTACAGCTGTTTCCCCCCCCCCCCCCAGCAAGCGGAGACTTAGCTACTCTTGCTAAAGCAAAGCCCTTTCCACTTCAGTTTTTGGAGGGGAAAAGTGCTGCTTATGGTCTGTAAAATACATTAATTTTTTGCTTCTGGGGGGGGCAACTGCCCCCTCCTGCCCCCCTGTCTACACCCATGCAACTTTTAGAAAGACATAAAGGCAGCCCTGTGTAGGAAAGTTTTGGGGGCAACCAAGTCAGATGAGCGGAGTACAAATAATAAAACTATTTTTTTCTCCGGGTTTCCGCTCATTAATGCCGTATTCGGAGCTGTCAGTTCTTACTGCTTCCCTGGTGAAAGATGCACGCCATACTCGGAAGGAAACGACAAAGGGGCTGCTCGCGGGCACTGGGCGCCCCGCTATTGCCCTCCCCCCCCCCGCGGCCCTTCTCTTCCTGGCCCACCAAAACCCCAGGTTCGTCGCCGGCACACTGAACATGGTCTAAGAAGGCGCGCTTGACTGAGCTGAACCTCGGGCAACCAGAGCAGGCCCAGCGGACGCGGGTATGGGCGTGGTTCCCCCCCCCCAAAAAAAGAAGAAGTAAATAAACAAAAATACCTAAATGCCCAATTGCATGCCAGATAACTGGGTTCCCCCTGCCAACACACACACACACACACACACACACTAGGCCTAGCCCACCTCCAAGTAAATTCTGGCTGCGCCAAAGGACGGGGACGGAGACACGCCTCACACCGAATGGCGGGGTTCAGAAGTGAAGAACCCTCCTTGTCTCCTCACTTGCCTTCCAGCGTCGTCCGCGCGGATTCCGAACTCGGCGCCTCTGAAACGCTCAGCAAACGGTCCGCCCCGATTGGGCGCCGCCGAAACTCGCGAGGCGCTGATTGGCCGCTTCTGGAGTGCCGTCACATGCACGGCTCCGTCATTCCCCTCCAAACTCTAGTGATAGGGAAAATACAGCGGACTCCGCTCAAAAGAGGATTAATGGCCAATGGCCGTTTTCGACCCCCTCCCCCGGAAGTCCATATCGTTGCGACACTCTACACTTTTCCTCCATAACTTTGTGATTCCCGCCCCCCCCCCCGCGCCTCAATAGCGACAGGCTTCGTTACTCAAAGCGCATGCGCGCGACCGTTACCAAGCCCAAACGTTTTTCTGCCTACCGCTTGCGCACGCGCGCACACGCACACACTCATTTCTTCTCGTGCGCATGCGCTCATTTCCTCCTCGCCCTCCTTTCCTGCCCCGCCCCCCGAAAGCGCCGAGCTTCCACGCGGCCGACGCCTTCACCGCGAAGAGACGCCAGAGGGCGCTGCTCTACCCCGACTCGGTTCCGCGATCGAAGCTGCTTTTCCATATACAGAGCATTTAATGGAGTACTTTTCAATTTTTAAAATTTCTTTTAACATACTTTCTAATATAAAAAATAGCTGCAAGCCTCGCTTTTCTTGTAAACCACATTTGCACAAACTGACCGCACCGAAAGCTTTGTAGAGAAGAGGGTCCCAAAGGAGCGCAGTTTTGCTTGCATAGCTTAACAGCTATGGGTCAGCAATAGTCTGAGCAGATTTTATCCTTCTTTTTCTTTTCTTTTTTACTAAGCAAGCCCTATTGGTCAGGGAGACCAGCAGAGAGAAAACACAGCGCAAGACTGAGCCTATGAAAACCTATCATGAAGATTCAGTGTCAAAAGCCCCTCCAGCAGATCAAGGAGCAGCTGGTTGCACTGTGAAGACAAAGGATCAGTCCAGCACCCCTCCCCTACATGCACTTTAACACATTTCATAGAATTATAGAATCACAGGAATTCTAGAGTTGGAAGGGATCCTGAGGGTCATTTAGTCCAACCCCCTGCAATGCAGGAATCTCAGCTACAGCACCCCTGACAGATGGCAATGCAACCTCCGATTAGAAACCTCCAGTGAAGGAGAGTCCACAACTTTCCAAGGGAGTCCATTCCTGTCAGACAGTTCTTTCTGATGTTTATTCAGAATCTCCTTTCTTGTAACTTGAACTAAACATACCCAGCTCCTTCAACCATTGCATATATTTGTTTAGTCGTTTAGTCGTGTCCGACTCTTCGTGACCCCATGGACCATAGCACGCCAGGCACTCCTGTCTTCCACTGCCTCCCGCAGTTTGGTCAAACTCATGTTGGTAGCTTCGAGAATACTGTCCAACCATCTTGTCCTCTGACGTCCCCTTCTCCTAGTGCCCTCAATCTTTCCCAACATCAGGGTCTTTTCCAAGGATTCTTCTCTTCTCATGAGGTGGCCAAAGTATTGGAGCCTCAGCTTCACGATCTGTCCTTCCAGGGAGCACTCAGGGCTGATTTCCTTAAGAATGGATAGGTTTGATCTTCTTGCAGTCCATGGGACTCTCAAGAGTCTCCTCCAGCACCATAATTCAAAAGCATCAATTCTTCGGCGATCAGCCTTCTTTATGGTCCAGCTCTCACTTCCATACATCACTACTGGGAAAACCATAGCTTTAACTATACGGACCTTTGTCGGCAAGGTGATGTCTCTGCTTTTTAAGATGCTGTCTAGGTTTGTCATTGCTTTTCTCCCAAGAAGCAGGCGTCTTTTAATTTCGTGACTGCTGTCACCTTCTGCAGTGATCAAGGAGCCCAAGAAGGTAAAATCTCTCACTGCCTCCATTTCTTCCCCTTCTATTTGCCAGGAGGTGATGGGACCAGTGGCCATGATCTTGGTTTTTTTGATGTTGAGCTTCAGACCATATTTTGCGCTCTCCTCTTTCACCCTCATTAAAAGGTTCTTTAATTCCTCCTCGCTTTCTGCCATCAAGGTTGTGTCATCTGCATATCTGAGGTTGTTGATATTTCTTCCGGCAATCTTAATTCCGGCTTGGGATTCATCTAGTCCAGCCTTTCGCATGATGAATTCTGCATATAAGTTAAATAAGCAGGGAGACAATATACAACCTTGTCGTACTCCTTTCCCAATTTTGAACCACTCAGTTGTTCCATATCCAGTTCTAACTGTAGCTTCTTGTCCCACATAGAGATTTCTCAGGAGACAGATGAGGTGATCAGGCACTCCCATTTCTTTAAGAACTTGCCATAGTTTGCTGTGGTCGACACAGTCAAAGGCTTTTGCATAGTCAATGAAGCAGAAGTAGACGTTTTTCTGGAACTCTCTAGCTTTCTCCATAATCCAGCGCAAGTTTGCTATTTGGTCTCTGGTTCCTCTGCCCTTTCGAAATCCAGCTTGCACTTCTGGGAGTTCTCGGTCCACATACTGCCTAAGCCTGCCTTGTAGAATTTTGAGCATAACCTTGCTAGCATGTGAAATGAGCGCAATTGTGCGGTAGTTGGAGCATTCTTTGGCACTGCCCTTCTTTGGAATTGGGATGTAGACTGATCTTCTCCAATCCTCTGGCCATTGCTGAGTTTTCCAAACTTGCTGGCATATTGGGTGTAGCACCTTAACAGCATCATCTTTTAAAATTTTAAATAGTTCAGCTGGAATATCATCACTTCCACTGGCCTTGTTATTAGCAGTGCTTTCTAAGGCCCATTTGACTTCACTCTCCAAGATGTCTGGCTCAAGGTCAGCAACCACACTACCTGGGGTGTACGAAACCTCCATGTCTTTCTGGTATAATTCCTCTGTGTATTCTTGCCACCTCTTCTTGATGTCTTCTGCTTCTGTTAGGTCCTTACCACTTTTGTCCTTGATTATGGTAATCTTTGTACGAAATGTTCCTTTCATATCTCCAATTTTCTTGAACAGATCTCTGGTTTTCCCCATTCTATTGTTTTCCTCTATTTTTTTGCATTGCTCATTTAAGAAGACCCTCTTGTCTCTCCTTGCTGTTTTTTGGAAATCTGCATTCAGTTTCCTGTATCTTTCCCTATCTCCCTTGCATTTTGCTTGCCTCCTCTCCTCCGCTATTTGTAAGGCCTTGTTGGACAGCCATTTTGCTTTCTTGCATTTCCTTTTCCTTGGGATGGTTTTCGTTGCTGCCTCCTGTATAATGTTACGAGCCTCCATCCATAGTTCTTCAGGCACTCTGTCCACCAAATCTAAATCCTTAAACCTGTTCCTCACTTCCACTGTGTATTCATAAGGGATTTGATTCAGATTGTATCTTACTGGCCCAGTGGTTTTTCCTACTTTCTTCAGTTTAAGCTGGAATTTTGCTATAAGAAGCTGATGATCTGAGTTACAGTCAGCTCCAGGTCTTGTTTTTGCTGATTGTATAGAGCTTCTCCATCTTTGGCTGCAGAGAATATAATCAATCTGATTTCGATGCTGCCCATTTGGTGATATCCATGTGTAGAGTCGTCTCTTGTGTTGTTGGAAGAGAGTGTTTGTGATGACCAGCTTGTTCTCTTGACAGAACTCTATTAGCCTTTGCCCTGCTTCATTTTGAACTCCAAGGCCAAACTTGCCAGTTGTTCCTTTTATCTCTTGATTCCCTACTTTAGCATTCCAATCCCCTGTAATGAGAAGAACATCCTTCTTTGGTGTCATTTCTAGAAGGTGTTGTAGGTCTTCATAGAATTGGTCAATTTCACTTTCTTCAGCTCCGGTAGTTGGTGCATAAACTTGGATTACTGTGATGTTAAAAGGTCTGCCTTGGATTCGTATCGAGATCATTCTGTCATTTTTGAGATTGCATCCCATTACAGCTTTTGCCACTCTTTTGTTGACTATGAGGGCCACTCCATTTCTACTACAGGATTCCTGCCCACAGTAGTAGATACGATAGTCACCCGAACTGAATTCGCCCATTCCCTTCCATTTTAGTTCACTGATGCCCAGGATGTCTATATTTATTCTTGTCATCTCATTTTTGACCACATCCAGCTTACCTCCACTCATGGTTCTTACATTCCAGGTTCCTATGCAATATTTTTCTTTACAGCATCGGACTTTCCTTTCGCTTCCAGGCATATCCGCAACTGAGCGTCCTTTCGGCTTTGGCCCAGCCGCTTCATCAGCTCTGAATCTACTTGTACTTGTCCTCCGCTCTTCCTCAGTAGCATGTTGGACGCCTTCCGACCTGAGGGGCTCATCTTCCAGCGTCATAACTTTTATATGCCTGTTGTCTTTGTCCATGGAGTTTTCTTGGCAGGGATACTGGAGTGGCTTGCCAGTTCCTTCTCCAGGTGGATCACGTTTAGTCAAAACTCTCCACTATGACCTGTCCATCTTGGGTGGCCCTGCATGGCATAGCTCATAGCTTCTCTGAGTTATTCAAGCCCCTTCGCCACGACAAGGCATTGATCCATGAAGGGGATTGCATATATATATATATATATATATTGGTTGCCCTCCTCTGCACACATTCCAGATGGTCAATATGCTTCTTAAATTGGGTGCATAACTGGACACAGTATTCCAGGTGTGGTCTGACCAAGGCAGAATAGAATGGTACTATGACTTTCCTTAATCTGGACACTATACTTCTGTTGATGCACCCTAGAATAATATTAGCTTTTTTTGCCGCTGCATGGCATTGTTGACTCGTGAAGCTTGTGGTCCACTAAGACCCAGGGCCGTCTCAAGCAGGTTGGGCGCCCTGGCACTGTGGCGCGGAGATCGTTCCGGCGCCCCCGCCCTGGTGGGTGGGTGCAGCACGGCTTCCGCACGGCTTCGCCGCGCAGCGCCCCCCCTGGCGCCCGGCGCCACCATGACTACCCCTAGAGCCGGGCCTGCTAAGACCTCTAGATCTTTTTCTGGTAAGCTACTGGTCCCCCATCTTATATTTGTGAAGATGGATATTCCTGCCTAAGAGAAGAGCCTGACATTTGTCTCTATTTACATTCATTTTATTAGTTGGGGCCCAGTTCTCCAACCTATTAAGGTCCCAATTGTGTCTTCTGCGGTGTTAACTACCCCTTCCTGTTTGG